>NW_019154097.1:41431766-41486988 GCF_002288905.1 Enhydra lutris kenyoni
CCGCGCACCCCGCGCACCCCGCGCACCCCGCGCACCCCGCGCACCCCGCGCACCCCGCGCCTAGCTCGTTCCTGTGCGCGGCCGCCACCCCTGGGGCTTTCGAGCTTCGAAATGTGGCTGGTGGGACTAAAGAATTGAATCTTAAATTTTATTGACTCTGAATTCATTTAAACCGAAACAGCCACACACGGCTAACAGCTTCTACATTGTAGTGCGGTTCCAGACCTTTCCGTCGTCCTTCCTGACTCGCTAAAGGAGCTTTCCTTGTTTCTCTAATGAGGGTAGCTGTGACTGCTCCTGATTCCGACGCTGTTTCTTTGCACCTCCCGAAAGTTCTCCGTTTCTCATTCGTGACAAATGTGTGCACAGGACACTGGCATGTATGTTCGGATTCATTTCAGACATCGTCATTACTATTGTAGAGACGCTGTCCGTGCGCTGTAGAAAATGGGAAAACGGGAGAGAGAAAAACAAAGTAAAACGTCCTTTCACCGTAGGCTCAGCACTATGGGATACATTAGTACACCTTAATACAGAAGCCCTCCCTGTACATTGTTCGTTTTAGCCCGCATGAGCTCGTGGTACATACATGATAAAATCATACCGTTTTATGACCTCTTTTTTCCTGGCGGAGAATCTCTAGTTTACAGTAAACCTTCATCTGATCTAATACCCAGAACACACTCGTATTTCCCGAATTAGCCCCCAAATGACAGTTATACCTGCGAATCCTCCCGCTTCATCTGGTTTTGTCTACGACGTTTTTTATTTAAATGATACTGGCTTGTTTAATTAGGCTAGTTTTGCACAATATTCAACCTTCCAGATTTATCTGGTTGTTTCTTTGTTTTGGGGGTATATTAAAAATTTTTTTTATTTAAATACAATTTAGGTAACATATACTATTATTATTAGTTTCAGGGGTAGAATTTAGTGATTCGTCAGTTGCATAGAATACCCAGTGCTCATCACATCCAAGTGCCTCCTTAATGCTCATCACCCAACTACCCTAACCCCCACCCTTCTCCCCTCGAGCAACCCACTGTTTGTTTCCTAGAGTTAAGAGTCTCTTGTGGTTTGCCTCCCTCTCTGTTTTCATTTTATTTTTCCTTCCCTTCCCCTTTGTTCATCTGTTTTGTTTCTTACATTCTGTATATGAGTGAAATCATACGGTATTAGTCTTTCTCTGACTGACATTTCACGTAGCATACTACTACTCTCTAGTTGTCTCCACATCATTGCATGCAAATGGCAAGATTCATTCATTTTGATGGCTGCGTAATATTCCAGTGTGTGTGTGTGTGTGTGTGTGTGTGTGTGTGTGTGTGTGTGTGAGAGAGAGACACATTTATATACCACATCTTCTTTATCCATTCATCTGTTGATGGACATCTGGGCTCTTTTGTGGACATTTGCTCATTGTGGACACTGCTGCTAGAAACATTGGGGTGCAGGTGCCCTTTTGAACCAGCATTTTTGTATCCTTTGGATAAATACCTACTAGTGCAAGTGTTGGGTCATAGAGTAGCTCTGTTTAACTTTTTGAGGAATCTCCATACTGCTTTCCAGAGCGGCTACACTAGCTGGCATTCCCACCAATAGTGTAAGAGGGCCCCTCTTTCTCTGCATCCTCACCAACATCTGTTATTTTCTGAGTTAATTTCAGCCATTCTGGCAGTGTGAGGTGGGATCTCATTGTGGTTTTGATTTGTATTCCCCTGATGCTGAGTGATGGGGAGCACTTTTTCTCAACAGTGGTCTGTTGGCCATTTGTATGTCTTCTTTGCAGAAATGTCTGTTCGTGTCTTCTGCCCGTTTCTTGACTGGATTCTTTGTTTTTTGGGTGTTGAGTCTAATAAATTCTTATAGATTTTGGATACCAGCCCTTTATCTGATAAGACATTTGCAAATATGTTCTTCCATTCCATAGGTTGCGTTTTAGTGTTATTGACTATTTCCACTGTTGTGCAAAAGCTTTTTGTCCCGACGGAGTCCCAATAGTCCATTTTTGCTTTTCCTTTGCTATGTCTAGCAAGAAGTTGCTGTGGCTGAGGTCAAAGAGTTTGCTACCTGAGCTCTCCTTCAGGATTTTTTTTCCCCATTGAGGATGATATTCTCTGTGGGTCTTTTATATATGGCTCTTGTGATATTGACGTATGTTCCCTCTATCCCTACATGGTGGAGAGTTTTTATCAAGAAAGGACACTGTATTTTGTCCAATGCTTTTTTGCATCCATTGAGAGGATCATAAGGTTCTTGTTCTTTCTTTTATTTATGTGGTATATCATATTGATTTGTGGATGTTGAATCACCCCTGCAGCCCAGGAATAAATCCCACTTGGTCATGGTGAATAATCCTTTTAATGTGCTGTCAGATCCTATTAGTTGGTATTTGGGTGAGAATTTTTACATCCATGTTCATCAGCGATATTGGTCTCTAATTCTCCTTTTTAGTGGGGTTTGTGTCTGGTTTTGGAATCAAGGTAACACTGGCCTTATAGAATGAGTTTGGAAGTTACGCTTCCATTCCTATTTTGTGGAACAGCTTCAGAAGAAAAGGTATTAATTCTTTAAATGTTTGGTAAAATTCCCCTGGGAAGCCATCTGGCCCTAGACTCTTGTTTGTTGGGAGATTTTTAATTACTGATTCAACTTCTTTGCTGGTTCTGGGTCTTTTCAAATTTTTGTTTCTTCCTCTTTCCTTTCAGTTTTGGTAGTTTATATGTTTCTAGGAATTTATCCATTTCTTCCAGTTTGCCCAATTTGTTGGTATAAAATTGCTCATAATATTCTTTTAGAATTATTTGTATTTCTTTGGCATTGGTTGTGATCCCTCGTCTTAATTTATGATTTTATTTATTTGGGTCCTTTCTCTTTTCTTTTTAATGAGGCTGGTTAGGGGTTTATCAATCCTACTGTTTTAAAGAACTGGCTCCTAGTTTTGTTGATCTGTTCTATTGTTTTTTTTTTTTTTTTTCATTTCTATATATAATTGTTGCTTTAATCTTTATTATTTCTCTTCTCCTGTTGGATTTAGGTTTTATTTGTTGTTCTTTTTCCAGCTCTTTAAGGTGTAGGGTTAGGTTGTGTATTTAAGACTCCTTGTTTCTTGAGAAAGGCTAGTATTGCTATATCCTTACCGCTTTGGATTGCCTTTGCTGCATCCCAGAGGTTTTGAACTTGCCCTGTTTTCATTCTCACTTGCTACCATGTATTTTTTAAAGTTTTCTATAATTTCCTGGTTGACCCATTCATTCTTCAGTAGGATGTTCTTTAACCTCCATGTATTTGTGGTACTTCCAATTTTTTTCTTGTGATTGGCTTCAAAATTTACAGCACTGTGCTCGGAAAATATGCATGCTGTGATCTCAGTCTTTTGGTACCAATTGAGACCTGATTTGTGACCCAGTATGTGATCTGTTCTGGAGAATGTTCCATGAGCACTTGAGAAGAATGTGTATTCTGCTGCTTTAGGATGAAGTGCTCTGAACATATCTGTTGAGTCCATCTGGTCCAGTGTGTCATTCAAAGCCCTTGTTTCTTTATTGATCTTCTGCTTATGTGATCTGTCCATTGCTGTGAGTGGGGTGTTAAAGTCCCCTACTATTACTGTATTATTATTATCTGTGGGTTTCTTTAATTTTGTTATTAATTGGTTTATATATTTGGCTGCTCCCAAGTTAGGAGCATAAATATTTACAATTGTTAGATGATCTTGCTGGATAGACCCTTTTATCATAATATAGTGTCCTTCATTTCTTATTACAGTCTTTGGTTTAAAAATTAGTTCGTCTGGAGGCGCCTGGGTGGCTCAGTTGTTAAGACTCTACGTTCAGGGACACCTGGGTGGCTCAGTGGGTTAAAGCCTCTGCCTTTGGCTCAGGTCATGATCTCAGAGTCCTGGGATCGAACCCCACATCGGGCTCTCTGCTCAGCGGGAGCCTGCTTCCTCCTCTCTTTCTGCCTGCCTCTCTGCCTATTTGTAATCTCTGTCTGTCAAATAAATAAATAAAATCTTTGAAAAAAAATTAAAAAAAAAAAAAGACTCTGCGTTCAGCTCAGGTCATGATCCTAGGGTCCTGGGATCAGGCTGTCTGCTCAGCGGGGAGTCTGCTTCTCCCTCTCCCGCTGCTGCTCCCCCTGCTTGTGTTCTCGGTCTCTTTGTCAAATAAATAAACAATATTTTTTAAAAAATAAAAAGTTTCTGCACAGCAAAGGAAGCAATCAACAAAATTAAAAGACAACTTACTGAATGGAAGAGGATATTTGCAAATAACATATCCGCTAAAGCATTAATATCCCAAATATATAAAGAACTTAAAGAACTAAACACCAAAAAACCCCCAAATAATCCAATTAAAAATTAGGCAGAAGACATGCACAGACATTTCTGCAAAGAAGACATCCAGATGGCCAACAGATACATGAAAAAGTGCTCAACATCACTTACCAGGGAAACATAATCAAAACCACAATGAGATATCACTTCATACATGTCAAAATGGTTAAAATAAAAAAATACAAGAAATGGCAAATGTTGGCAAGGATGTGGAGAAAAAGGGAACCCTCGTGCAGGTTTGGTGGGAATGCAAAGTGGGTCAGCCACTGTGGAAGACAGTGTGGAGGTTCCTCAAAAAGTTAAAAATAGAGCTACCATATGATCCAGTAATGGCACTCCTGGGTATTTACCCAAAGAATGCAAAAACTCTATTTTGAAAAGATGTATTCGCCTTATGTTTATTGCAGCATTATTGACTATAGCCAGATTATGGAAACAGCCCAAGTGTCCATCCACTGATGAATGGGTAAAGATTGTGATGTATATATATGATGGAATATTATCCAGCTGTAAAAAGAATGAAATCTTGCCATTTGTAACAACATGGGTGGATCTAGAGGGTGTTATGCTAAGTCAGATAAATGAGTCAGAGAAAGACAAATACCGTATGATTTCATTCATATAGAATTTAAGAAGCAAAACAAAGAGGTAAACAACAAAACAGACACTTAAATACAGAAAATGAATTGGTTGCTATAGGGAGGTGGTGACATAGGAGAAGGGGATTAAAAGTACTTACTGTGATGAGCACTGAGTAATCACTGTCCAATCACAGTAGTGTACACCTGAAACTAATATAGCATAGTTTGCTAGTTTTAGTGAAAATATATATACGTATTGGAGATACATTTCTCTAGCCTTTTCTCAACTTCATTAAACTACTGGTTTTTTTTTGTTTGTTTGTTTGTTTTTTTTTTTTTTTTTTTTTTTTTGGTAATACCATTTGATAGTACTTGTCTGAGACAATACATATTTAGGCTTTATATAATAATATTTTCAGTTTTGTTATTTCTTCTGTGTTAATTGGCTATCATTATTCTGTAAAGAAGAATTTGGTTTTCTTATTAACTGTGGGTATTTGGTTACTCGGAAATATAGTTCCTATTGGCAAGTAAGGAAAAAATGCTTAATTTACTTTAGGTACCAGTTCTCAAAGTCGATGTTATTTTACTAGCTGCCTCAAATGGTAACAAATTTTCTTCTCTGTTTTTGAATACTATTATGTTATTTTCTTCAGTGCAGCCCATCACAGTCATTTTCTTTGTTGGACCTAAATTTCCACAGTTTGTCTGGTGGGAACTTTTCTAGCTGACTCCTGGGTCTCTCCTCTCTCCCTCCCCACTCTTCTTTCTTTCTTTCTTTAAGATTTTATTTATTTATTTGACAGAGATCACAAGTAGGCAGAGAGGCAGGCAGAAAGAGAGAGGAGGAAGCAGGCTTCCCGCCGAGCAGAGAGCCCTATGTGGGGCTCGATCCCAGGACCCGGAGATCATGACCTGAGCTGAAGGCAAAGGCCCTGCCCACTGAGCCACCCAGGAGCCCCTCCCCTTTAAGTTAAAATATTTTCAACATTATTGAAGTATAATCGGCATACGAGAAATTGTATATGGCATGTAAATTTTGATGAGTTTTGACATATATATGTACTAGTGAAACCATCATCAAAATGAAGGTAATGAACACCCCCAAATTTCCTTGTTCTTGTTTGTAATCCGTCTGTCTCTTTATTCCTGTCTTCAGGAAACCACTGATTTGCTTTCTGTGTATATAAGTATGTATTTTCTAGAATTTAATATAGTTATGCATTATGTTCTCCTTTTGATCTGGCTTCATTCATTTGGCATAATTACTGGGGTTCTTCCATGTTTTTGTGTGAATCAATATTTCATTTCTTCCTGGATCTTTTCTGTTATATAGATAGGTCACTATTTATTCTTTCACTTGTCAATGGACATATGGACTGTTTCTAGTTTTTTTGCTATTTTTGCTCCTATGAAGTCAGTGCTGTTAACCTCCTGTACAGTCTTTGGACATAACACTCATTTTTCTTGGGTGTACACCTTGACATGGAATTGCTTAAGCATACGTTGAGATTTAGTAAGTATTATGGATAGTTTTCCAAAGTAGTTGAACTCTCATTTCAGTTTTAACATTAGTTTTCAGTTGATTTGATTTTATAATTGTAACACTTTTTCCCCCTCAACAAAAATCTTGGTTTTTGGGACTGACATGATTTCTTATTGCTGTTAAAGCTACAGTGGTGGTTCTTAAAGCGTGATCTGTAGATCCTGTGGAGTCCCAGAGATCAAAACTGTTTTCATCATAATAACGCTGTGATGTTACTTGTCTTTTTTGCTGTGTGGACATTTGAACTGATGGTACAAGAGCAGTGGTGGTTAAGAAAGTGACTTCTCAGTTTGAATTAAGGCAGCAAACCAAAGTGTACTGGTAGTCAAGGTACAGTCACTCTTTTTAAAAAATTTTTTGTCGGGGCACCTGGGTGGCTCAGTGGGTTAAGCCTCTGCCTTCGGCTCAGGTCATGGTTCCGGGGTCCTGGGATTGAGCCCCACATCGGGCTCTCGCCTCTGCGGGGAGCCTGCTTCCTCCTCTTTCTGTCTCTCTGCCTGCCTCTCTGCCTACTTGTGATCTCTGTCAAATAAATAAATAAAATCTTTAAAAAAAAAATAAAAAATTTTTGTCAGTTATACTTAAGAATTACCTTGATAAAGTAAGAGAAATTAGAACTTTTTATATAGGATCTCTACCTTTGAATACCTGTCTGTTTAGTGTTCTGTATGAAGAAGTGGAGAGATGCATAGAGCACTTGGGTTGCGCACCAGAGTTACAGTCGCTTTAGGAGAGCAGTGTTACAGGTGGGCTGCAGGTTGCTGTGTCCACGGAATGCCATTTTAACATACAAAAACAATGAAGAATGGTTATTCAGGCTTAGGTATTTGGCCAGCGGTTTTTGTTTTTGATTTTTTTAAATAATCAAAATGATCCTGACATTTCAAGGAAAGCCATTAAAAATATTTATTGCCAGTAATAAATTTGAGCCTTAACATGAAAACTAGACTTTTAGAATCATAAGTTTGGCAGTTTCCCAATACTTACAGGGTCTAATGATGAGATCAATTCTGATACTAAAAAGTGTGATTTTTAAATACTATGTAATGAAATGTGCCAATATTTGGAAGATCTGCCTAACTTTGTGAACCTTTGTTTTCCAGTGCATGATGCTGTAAGAGAAATTCAAAATGCAAGATAGACAAGTAGATTTTACTGTAACAAAATATGAGAAATTCATTAATATTTCCAGATTCCATAATGCAGTCAGTTTTTAATGAAACTTGTGGACTTTTGGTATAGTATCAAAGTAGAACTTCACAATTTTCTGAAAAAGCTATTAAAGCACTCCTTTTTTCCCCAGCTGCATGTCTTTGTGGATCTTGTTCATATACTGTAACCAAAACAATGTATCACAATAGTAGGAATGTAGATACGTATAAAAATCCAACTGTTTTTTTTTTTTGTCTTGAAAGAAATTTTTTTGTCATAAAACCGTGCTTTTTTTGTGAACATGTAATAGGCTTGTTATTATCTTAAATGAAATAATGTAAAGATAATTTAAACATTTCTTGGTTCTGATTTCTATTATGTTAAGATTGATTGATACAAACCATATATATAAAAGTTCTTTGGGGGGCGCCTGGGTGGCTCAGTGGGTTAAGCCGCTGCCTTCGGCTCAGGTCATGGTCTCAGGGTCCTGGGATCGAGCCCCGCATCAGGCTCTCTGCTC
The DNA here is from genome assembly GCF_002288905.1 of Enhydra lutris kenyoni. Lineage (NCBI taxonomy): Eukaryota > Metazoa > Chordata > Mammalia > Carnivora > Mustelidae > Enhydra > Enhydra lutris. The sequence continues at coordinate 41,439,905 of NW_019154097.1, forward strand.
AGCAGGGAGCCTGCTTCCTCCTCTCTCTCTACCTGCCTCTCTGCCTGCTTGTGATCTCTCTCTGTCAAATAAATAAATAAAATCTTTTTTTTTTTTTTAAGATTTTATTTATTTATTTGACAGAGAGAGATCACAAGTAGACAGAGAGGCAGGCAGAGAGAGAGAGAGAGAGAGAGAGAGGGAAGCAGGCTCCCCGCTGAGCAGAGAGCCCGATGCGGGACTCGATCCCAGGACCCTGAGACCATGACCTGAGCCGAAGGCAGCGGCTTAACCCACTGAGCCACCCAGGCACCCCCAAATAAATAAAATCTTTAAAAAAAAAAAAAGTTCTTTGGGATCCTCCATAATTTTGAAGAAGAGAAAAAGATTCATAGTAGCTCCTTCTGTCAGTAGAATTCATCTCATTAAGAACGCACATTCCAAATATGTGTTCTAAAGTTCTTTGTAATAAATTGTATGTCTGTGTGACTATGGTAGTAATTCGATCTTTGTTAATATATATCAATTAGATTTCAGTGTAAAAATTTTTAAAAAACATTTTTTTTAGTAGGTTAATAAGCTTTTATGTTTTTCAAGGTAAACATTTTAGGATTATATAAAAAACATATATACAGGGGTGTCTGGATTGCTTAGTTGGTTAAGCATCTGACTCTTGATTTTTTTTTTTTTTAAAGATTTTATTTATTTATTTGACAGATCACAAGTAGGCGGAGAGTAGGCAGAGAGAGAGGCGGGGAAGCAGGCTCCCTGCTGGGCAGAGAGCCCAATGCGGGGCTCGATCCCAGGACCCTGGGATCATGACCTGAGCCAAAGGCAGAGGCTTTTACCCACTGAGCCACCCAGGCACCCCCCTCTCCCCCCCGACTCTTGATTTTGGCTCAGGTCATGATCTCAGGGTCGTGGGATTGAGTCCTGTAGCAGCCTCAGTGCTCAGTAGGGAGTCTGCTTGAGATCATCTCTTCTCTATCTCCCTCTGCATGTCCCCCTGTGTGTGTGCACTCTCTGTCAAATAAATCTTAAAAAAAAAAAAAGATACACGATGAAATCAATCATTCAGTTTTCCTCTGGTTCACTTAGCACAGAATATGGTAATCATATATTAAGTAAACATATATTAAATATCTAAAATCAGTATATTTGCCTGTCTACCCAGAGAGCTGCAGTAATCACCATATATTAAAGGGATTTTGTTATAATAAGCCAAAAATTGATCTAGAGCTATTAGCCGCTATATTGAGTGTGAAAGCTCTTTGAAAACTAATGAATTGTGATGTGAGGCATTTCTGCCTTCAGACTAGGTGTGAACGTAATCAGTATAAACGATGTCAGAGTCTACGGACTGGGGAGCCTTCAACGAACCATGACTCAGTGTCCACGCTCTCATAGTCCTTTCTCGCAGGGCTCTGGGGGCGGTTGTGTGACCTGCTTGGGCTGATGGGCCATTAGCCCATCTGGCTAATGGCCAGCAGAGCACAACGCCAGCAGAGCCTTGGTAAATGCGTGGACATCGAGGCTTGTCCTTTTGGAAGGTTTCCTCTGAGCACCCAGCCGTCGTGCTGAAAGAAGCCCGTCTAGACCAGTGGAGTGAATGCCCAAGGCCTGTCCGCCAGCATCGCGTGTCAGACGTCTGTGTGAGGTCTTCCTGGGCGTGAGGCCCCGCTGAGCCACCTCTCGCTGCGGCTGCACGAGTGACTCCAGGACGCACCATAGGCGGTGGGAAGAGCCCCCAACTGACCCACAGAATTAACAGAGACAGTAATAGATCGGTGTTGTGCTAAGCCACTGAATTGTGGACCAGCGTGTTAAGCAACAAGACGTCCCTGAGCCAGATGTACTGGCTACTTAGAAGGAAGTAGTCGTGGTTTGCTGCTGATCTGATGGGTCTTAGATACCTTTGTGGCATCTGTCATCCCGCAGACAGGAGTTTAGATGGGAATTCTGAGGAAAGCACAGGAAATGTGATTGATTCTTTTTCCAGTTCCGTGTCAGGGAGCATTTCCTTGAAAGCTTAAGGGCCTGGCAAGCATTCTGTCAAGTGCTCTGTGGCTTTGCCATTTTCGTTTTCTAAACCTCTGTCATCTGAGTGGAGTCCTGGCTGAAAGAAAGGAAACGTGACTTTGTAAGGGTACTGAGGGAGGAGGAGGGCGTGCCTTTTTGGTGGTCACTTTAATTGACAGTGTACTTTCCCGTCTTTACCACTGCAATCTGGAAAAGGTATATATATTTGTCCTAAGTGTATACATAAATATATACATTGTATATGCCACATGTCCTGTATCATAGCACTTCCACTTTTCATTGTGAATGTGGCTTTATTACTGTTAAAACAGGGGTAGTATAGAAAGATCACACGTCACGTGTCCCGGGAGTAGGAGATACGACAATGAGACACTGCTGTACCACGGTCAGTCACTCAGCAGACACTGTCTGTGCTGAGAGAAGTGCAGGCCATAGGGATGTGAGAGAGGCCTGCTCTCGCCGATTCTGTGATTCAGCGTGGTGAAAGGGTCTTCTCCTGTCTCTTCCTTTGTATGTCTTTTCCGGTTTCCCTCTACCCAGCCCCAAGTAACACCAGTAAACCCAAGCCCAGATCAGAAGTTGACTTGGTAATAGTCTTTATATCCTTGCTGGGTTTTGTTGTCATTTTCTATCTTTCTTAGAGAGGAGTGTTCAAAACTCCAGCTCTAATTGCGGACTCACCTTTCTCACTTCATTTCTATCAGTTTTTGCTCCATGTACGTTGCAGCTCTGATGTTCGGTGCATATATGTTTAGGATGGTTATGTCTTGGTGAATCTGCCCTTTTAGCGTATGTGATGTCCCTCATTTCTTTAGTAAGGGTTCTTGTCTAGAAGTTCGGTTGTCTGGTGTTAGTTTAGCCCTCCCAGCTTTCTGCTTGCAGACTATCCTTTCCCCCTTTCTGCTTTAATCTCCTTGAGCCTGGCTCAGAGCAGGTGAGCTGGCAATGAATTCTCTTAGTTTTTCTTTACCTGAGGATGTCCTATTTTGCTTTCATTCTTTGTTTGCAAGCATATGGAATTGTGGATTGACGGCCTTTCTTTGAGCACTTCAAAGATACTGCTCCATTGTCTTCTGGTTTCATGGTTTCTGATGAAAAATTCCCAGTAATTCACATGATTGTTCCCTGCAGTGAGTTCTGCGAACACAGTGAGTTGTCGGGGAGGGAGTGTCTGTGAGTCTTACTGAAATGCTGAGCCACAAGTAAGTGATGAAAAAGCATATTCTCAGCCTCGAGAATAGTGTGAAGCAGGATGCACGGTGATGAGTTATGCAGATGGCCATTCCGAAAGCTGTCACATTCTGGTGAAAGAACATAATCAGTGCGTAAACTTATGATCTTATACTTAGTGAAAAGGTTCACAGGCTTTGTGGATGATGCTTTTCATCTTTATTATTCAAATCATTTGTCCTTAACAAAACTACTTTTTAATAACACCTTTGTAAAAAAGGTGTTTTTTGTAAAAGGTGTCTGTAAAAAAAATAAAGCAGAATATAGAAATAAAATAAAACTTATATTCCACCTTAGAAATCTTAAAATGTATTTTCTTTCAGCCTTTTCTACTATTCACCTTTATGTATATTTTTACATGTTTGAAATCATATTGTATATGAAGTTTTGTATCAGTTTTTCTCACTGAACATTGTAACAAGCTTTTTCCTGTTGAAGTCTTTTCTAAGCATAAACACTACATAATTATAAATGAAAGTGCTGTAATTTAATTTACCATTTATCTGATGATGATGTGGGTTTTTTCCCCACTAATATAATGAATTACGTGAAGAATGTGTTTTTGTATGAAGCTTTGTTAGCATTTACATTATTTCCTTAGAGTCCTAGAAATGACATTACCAACTGAAAAGGTTTATTATCTTTTCTTGTAATTTCCTATGAACTGTTTGTAAAACTATTAATGAAGTCTGGATCTGTCATTATTGGGAATATTCTTCCAAGTCTGTTCTTTGCTCCTTCAGTTGTTAACTGTTGTTGATGTGCTTTAATTTTACATTTTTATTCATTTTTATCCATTTATTGTTGCCTTTGTGTTTTCTTCTCTCTCTCTTTTTAAAACAGGAGAAAAATAAGATCTAAATTTTATTTTACTATAAAAAAGTTAACATTAATGTATTATTTGTTTCAGGGATACGGGTCTGTGATTTGTCAGTCTCACCCAATTCACAGCACTCACCATAGCACATGCCCTCCCCAGTGTCCATCCACCGCCACCGCATCCATCCTACCCCCCTCCCCTCCAGCAACCCTTAGTTTGTTTCCTGAGACTAAGAGTCTCTTATTGTTTGTCTCCCTCTCTGGTTTCATCTTGTTTCATTTTTCCCTCCCCTCCCCTATGATCCTCTGTCTTATTTTTCAAATTCCTTATATCAGTAAGATCATATGATAATTGTCTTTCTATGATTGACTTATTTCATTTAGCATAATCGCCTCTAGTTACATCCCTGTCATTGTAAATGGCAAGATTTCGTGTTTTTTTGATGGCTGCATAGTATTCCATTGTAGATATACACCACATCATCTTTTTCCATTCATCTGTTGATGGACATCTAAGTTCTTTCCATAGTTTGGCCATTGTGAACGTTGCTGATAGAAACATTCCAGTGCATGTGCCCCTTCGGATCACTACATTTGTATCTTTAGGGTAAATACCCAGTACTGCGATTGTTGGGTCATAGAGTAGCTCTGTTTTCAACTTTTTGAGGAACTTCCATGCTGTTTTCCAGAGTGGCTGCACCAGCTTGCATTCCCACCAACAGCGTAGGAGGGTTTCCTTTCTCTGTATCTTCTTCAACATTTGTCTTTTCCTGACTTGTTAATTTTAGCCATTCTGGCTGGCGTGAGGTGGTATCTCATTGTGGTTTTGATTTGTATTTCCCTGATTCCGAGTGATGTGGAGCACTTTTTCATGTTTTCATGGGTCCGTTGGCCATCGGGATGTCTTCTTTGCAGAAATGTCTGTTCATGTCTTTTGCCCATTTCTTGGTTGGATTATTTGTTCTTTGGGAGTTGAGTTTGATAAATTCTTTACAGATTTTGGATACTAGCCCTTTATCTGGTCTGTCATTTGCAAATATCTTCTCCCAGTCGGTCAGTCATCTTTTGGTTTTGTTGACTGTTTCCTTTGAAGTCCCGGTAGTTCATTTTTGCCCTTGCTCCCCTTGCCTTTGAAGTTGTTTCTAGGAAGAAGTTGCTGCGACTGAGGTCAAGGAGGTTGCTGCCTGTGTTCTCCTCAAGGTTTTTGATGGATTCCTGTCTCAAATTGAGGTCTTTCATCCATTTTGAGTCTATTTTTGTGTATGGTATAAGGAAGTGGTGCATTTTTATTCTTCTGCATGTGGCTGTCCAATTTTCCCAACACCGTTTGTTGAAGGGACTCTTTTTTCCGTTGGATGTTCATTCTGGCTTTGTCGAAGATTAGTTGACCATAGAGTTGAGGGTCCATTTCTGGGCTCTTTATTCTGTTCCATTAATTTATGTGTCTTTTGTTGTGCCTGTACCGTATTTTCTTGATGGTTACAGATTTGTAATAGAGCTTGAAGTCTGGAATTGTAATGCTGCCAACTTTGCTTTTCTTTTTCAACCTTCCTCTGGCTATTCAGGTCTTTTCTGGTTCCATATAAATTTTAGGATTTTTTTGTTCCATTTCATTGAAAAAAGTTGATGGCATTTTGATAGGGATTGCGTTAAATGTGTAGATTGCTCTGGGTAGTATAGACATTTTCACAGTATTTGTTCTTCCAGTCCATGAGCATGGAGTGGTTTTCCATTTCTTTTTGTCTTCTTCAATTTCTTTCATGAGTATTCTGTAGTTTTCTGAGTACAGATTCTTTGCATCTTTGGTTAGATTTATTTCTAGGTATCTTATGGTTTTTGGTATAATTGTAAATGGGATTGACTCCTTAATTTCTTATTCTTTTGTCTTATTCTTGGTGTATAGAAATGCAGCTGATTTCTGTGCATTGATTTTGTATCCTGACACTTCACTGAATTCCTGTATGAGTTCTAGCAATTTTGGAGTGGAGTCTTTTGGGTTTTCCACATATAGTATCGTATCATCTGCGGAGAGTGAGAGTTTGACTTCTTATTTGCTGATTCAGGTGCCTTTTCTTTCTTTTTGTTGTCTGATTGCTGAGGCTAGGACTTCTAGTACTATGTTGAATAGGAGTGGTGATAGTGGACAGCCCTGCCATTTTCCTGACCTTAGGGGAAAAGCTCTCAGTTTTTCCCCATTGAGAATGATATTTGCTGTGGATTTTTCATAGATGGCTTTGATGATATTGAGATATGTGCCCTCTATCCCTACACTGTGGAGAGTTTTGATCAACAAAGGATGCTGTACTTTGTCAAATGCTTTTTCAGTATCTGTTGATAGTATCATATGGTTCTTGTTCTTTCTTTTATTAATGTATTATATCACATTGATTGATTTGTAGATGTTTAACCAACCTTGCAGCCCAGGAATAAATCCCACTTGGTTGTGGTGAATAATCCTTTTAACGTACTGTTGGATCCTATTGGCTAGTATTTTGGTGAGAATTTTTGCATCTGTGTTCATCAAGGATATTGGTCTGTAATTCTCCTTTTTGATTGGGTCTTTGTTTGGTTTTGGGATCAAGGTAATGCTGGCCTAATAAATTGAGTTTGGAAGTTTTCCTTCCATTTCTATTTTTTGGAACAGTTCCAATAGAATAGGTGTTAAGTTCTTCTTTAAATGTTTGGTATTCCCTTGGGGGGCCATCTGGCCCTGGGCTCTTGTTTATTTGGAAATTTTTGATGACTCCTTCAATCTCCTTACTGGTTGTAGGTCTGTTCAGGTTTTCTATTTCTTCTTGGTTCACTTTTGGTCGTTTATACATCTTTAGGAATGCATCCATTTCTTTTGTCTAATTTGCTGATGTATATAGTTGCTTAGAATACATTCTTATAACTTTATTTCTTTGGTGTTGGTTGTGATCTCTCCTCTTTCCTTCATGATTTTATTAATTTGGGTCCTTTTCCTTTTCTTTTTGGTAAGTCTGGCCAGGGGTTTATCATCTTATTAATTCTTTCAGTGAACCAGCTCCTAGTTTTGTTGATCTGTTCCTCTGCTCTTTTGGTTTCTATTTCATTGATTTCTGCTCTGATCTTTATTATTTCTCTTCTCCTGCTTGGTTTAGGCTTTTTTTGCTGTTCTTTCTCTAGCTCCTTTAGGTGTAGGGTTAGGTTGTATATTTGAGACCTTTCTTGTTTCTTGTGGCAAAAGGCATGTATTGCTATATATTTTCCTCTCAAGACCACCTTTGTTGTATCCCAAAGATTTTGAACAGTTGTTTTCATTTTCATTTGTTTCTGTGAATTTTTTAAATTCTTTAATTTCCTGGTTGACCCATTCATTCTTTAGTAGGATGCTCTTTAGCCTCCATGTATTTGAGTCCTTTCAACTTTCCTCTTTTGGTTGAGTTCTAGTTTCAAAGCATTGTGGTCTGAAAATATGTAGGGAATGATCCCAATCTTTTGGTGTTGTTTGAGACCTGATTTGTGACCCAGGATGTCATCTATTCTGGATAATGTTTATGTGCACTAGAGAAGAATGTGTATTGTGTTGCTTTGGAATGGAATGTTCTGAATATATCTGTGATGTCCATCTGGTCCAGTGGGCCATTTAAAGCCTTTATTTCTTTGTTAATCTTTTGCTTATCTGTCAATTTCAGTGAAGGGGGGTGTTAAAGTCCCCTACTATTATTGTATTATTGTCAATGTGTTTCTTTGGTTTTGTTATTAATTGATTTATATAATTGGCTGCTCCCATGTTAGGAGCATAGATATTTAAAATTGTTAGATTTTCTTGTTGGACAGACCCTTTAAGTATGATATAGTGTCCTTCTTCATCTCTTATCATAGTCTTTGGTTTAAAATGTAATTTGTCTGATACAAGGATTGCCATCCCAGCTTTCTTTTGATGTCCACGAGCATGGTAAATTGTTTTCCACCCCCTCACTTTAAATCTGGAAGTGTCTTTGCGTCCAAAATGAGTCTCTTGTAGACAGCGTATCAATGAGACTTGTTTTTTTTTTTTTAATCCATTCTGATACTTTGTGTCTTTTGATTGGGGCATTTAGCCCATTTACATTCAGGGTAGCTATTGAAAGGTAAGAATTTAGTACCATGGTATTGTCTGTAAGGTGACTGTTACTGTATATTGTCTCTGTTCCTTTCTGGTCTGTTACTTTTAGGCTCTGTCATTGGTTAGAGGACCCCTTTCAACATTTCCTGTAGGGCTGCTTTTGCGTTTGCAAATTCTTTTAGTTTTTGTTTGTCCTGGAAACGTTTTATCTCTTCTTCTATTTTCATTGATAACCTAGCTGGATGTAGTATTCTTGGCTTTATATTTTTCTCGTTTAGTGCTCTGAATATATCATGTCAGTTCTTTCTGGTCTGCTAGGTCTCTGTGGATAGGTTTACTGGCAATCTAATATTTCTGCCATTGTAGATTACAGACCTCTTGCCCCCAGCTGCTTTCAGGTTTTTCTCTTTGTCTCTGAGACCTATAAGTTATACTATTAGATGATGGGAATATATACCTATTTTTATTGATTTTGAGGGGCGTTTTCTGTGCCTCCTGGATTTTGATGCATGTTTCCTTCTCCAAATTAGGGAAATTCTCTGCTATAATTTGGTCCAATATACCTTCTTCCCCCCTCTCTCTTTCTTCTTCTGGGATCCCAGTTATTTTAATATTGTTTCATCTTATGGTATCACTTATCTCTTGAATTCTCTCCTCGTGATCCAGTAGTTGTTTTATCTCGCTTTTTCTCAGCTTCTTTATTCTCATTTGTTCTTCTGTGTCACTAATTCTCTCTTCTGCCTCATTTATCCTAGCAGTGAGAGCCTCCATTTTTATTGCACCTCATTAATAGCTTTTTGTATTTCAACTTGGTTAGATTTTAGTTCTTTTAGTTCTGCAGAAAGGGATTCTCTATTATCTTCTATGCTTTCTTCAAGTCCAGCTAGTATCTTTATTTTTTTTATTTTATTTTTTTTTAAAGATTTTATTTATTTATTTGTCAGAGAGAGAGAGAGAGCGAGCACAGGCAGACAGAGTGGCAGGCAGAGGCAGAGGGAGAAGCAGGCTCCCCACAGAACAAGGAGCCCGATGTGGGACTCGATCCCAGGACGCTGGGATCATGACCTGAGCCGAAGGCAGCTGCTTAACCAACTGAGCCACCCAGGCGTCCCCAGCTAGTATCTTTATAATCGTCATTCTGAAATCTAGTTGTGGTATCTTACTAATGTCCATATTGATTATTTTCCCTAGCAGTCGATACTGACTCTTATTCTTTTTTTATAGGTGGTTTCTCCCACTTTGTCATTTTATCCAGAGAAGAATAGGTGAATGAGAGAACAAAGTGCTAAAAGGGTAACAATGACCCTAAAATAAACAAATCAGAAGAGACCTGAAACCTGGGGTGGAGGGAGAAAGGAAAAAAAATATGGTCCAGCTAGTGAAGAGAACAGAGCCACACACTTGATTTTGGGAATATTTTGGTCTGTTAGCAGAAACTGCCTCTCAGAGTTTTAAAGAAAGGAAAACATACATATATATACAAAAATAAAGGTAAATATGATGAGGGTGGAGTATGACTGCAAAGATGAAAATTTAAAAATATTTTAAAGAAGGAATTGATAAGTTTGTTGAAAAAAGAAAGAAAAAAGTTAAAAAAAAATGGAGAGAATGTAATCAGGCAGGAGGCTAGAATAAAGCCATACATTAGATTTAGGGTATATTTTGGTCTTTTAGAAGAAATTGTGTCCCAAAATTTTAAAGAATGAAAAACTTATATATGTGTGTGTGTGTATGTGTGTGTATATATATATATAATATATAAAATAAGGTTAAATACAATGAAGGGATAGAATATGATTGTAAAAATGAAAATGAAGAAAGATTTTAAAAAAGGTATTGATAAAGGTGCCTGGGTGGTGGCTCATTTGGTTAAGTGACTGCATTCGGCTCAGGTCATGATCCCGGAGTCCCAGGATCAAGTCCCACATCAGGATCCCAGCTCCACGGGGAGTCTTCTTCTCCCTCTGACCATCTCCCCTCTTGTGCTCTCTCTCAGTCTCTCGCTCTTAAATGGATAAATAAAAAGACAAAAAAGGTATTGATAAGATGGTTAAAGTAGGAAAGAGGAACAATTTTAAAAAATAGAAAAAGAAAAAGAAAATTAAGCAAATTTAACTTGGAATCATGGGGGGAAAAAAGTCATAATTCTCTGTGCTGTATTCCCCCAGCACTGGAATTTTGCAGTTCTCATTGATTGGTAAACTTGGTCTTGGCTGGATGTTTTTGCTGATCTTCTCGGGGAGGGACCTGTTGCAGTGATTCTCAAGTGACTTTGCCCGAGGTGGAATTGCACCGGCCTCATCTGCTCTGGTTTGCTCTTGTAGCTTTTGTTCTCTGAATGCTTTCCCTGCAACTTTGGAGGAGGAGAATGGAGATGCAGCCTCCCAATCCGCTCCAGAGGAGCTGAGAACTCTGGGTCCCCCTCCTCGATGCCTCCTCAGAGAAAAGCAGTCAGTCCCCCCATCTCCCTGGTCTCTGGCCGCTCTCTGAGCTCACCTGGCCTGTGACCGAGCATTTCTGTCTTGGGCGCACGGGCCAGTTTGGAGTCTCCAAACCCGGCAGATGCTGCAGTGTGCCCCTGTGCTGCTCTTCCTGGTGGGGGCGGGGGCCTCCCTGGATCTGCCCCTTGCGGGGTCCCTGCTCAAAGAGCAGTGGCCCAACTGTACAGGGAAACATGGTTTATGGCGGCCCTACCTGAGAGCCCCCTCCAGGGTTCTGTCTCTGCAGCCGCTTCCCTGCTCTGATACTTGGGAGCTCCGCCACACTCAGACACCTGGTCATTCCGTGACCCCAAGGGTCCTGAGACCACACTCGTCCCAGCGAGGATTCCACCCCCTGCTTAACCACAGGAGCGATGTCCCTCAGCCGAACTTCTAAAAGTTCTGATTTTGTGCCCTGCTGCTCTTCCGTGTGCTGGGGGCCGGCTGACAGAGGCTCCCTCCCCCAGTGGTCTGTCTTCTCAGGTACTGCCTCGGGTTCACTTCACGTGTCCTATACCTTCCAGAAAGTGGTTTCTTTTCTATGCATAGAATTGCTGCTGTTCTTCTGTTCACTCTTCTGTTGAGGTCATAGGTGTTCAGAATGGTTTGAGAAGTGTCTAGCTGAACTCCTGGGACCAGACGAAATTTAGGTCTCCTCCTCCTCTGCTATCTTGCTTCTCCCCTCTTCTTCTTCTTCTTTTTTTAACTTATGCAATTCTTTCTCACCCAGAGATTTAGAAAATAATCACTTCTTTCTTTATACTACTTTTTAAAGCTAATTTTAAAAATTCTGTTAAGCAAAGTTTGCCATCCTCATCATGTTAAAACAGTTCAGTCATATTAAATACTTTTTCCTAATGCAGCTGTCACTACCATCCATTCCCATAACTCTTGATCTTGCAAAACTGAAACTTTGTACCTTTTAAACAATAACTCCCCATTCTGTCCTCCCTACAGCTCCTAGTAACTACCTAAATTATACTTTCTGTCTCTATGATTTCAACTTCTCTGAGTATCTCATATAAGTGAAATCATAGAGTGCAGATCTTTTAGTGACTGGCTTATTTCACTTAGCATAATGCCCTCAAGGTTCATCATGTCGCATGTGTCAGAATTTCCTTTTTAAGGCTGAATAATATTCCACTGTACATATATACCACATTTTTCTTTAGCTGTTCATTTGTTTTGTTTTAGAGGTTTTATTTATTTATTTGACAGAGAGAGAATGCCAGTAAGCAGGGTGAGTGGGAAAGGGAGAAGCAGGCTTCCCGCAAAGCAGGGAGCCTGATCCGGGACTAGATCCCAGGACCCTGGGGTCATGACCTGAGCCGAAGGCACACACTTAACAACTGAGCCACCCAGGTGCTGCTATCCATTTATCTGTTGATCAACACTTGGGTTCCTTCCATATTTTAGCTGTCGTGAATAATGCTACTATGAAGGGAGGTGTACAGATAGCCCTTTGAGAGCCTGTTTTCCATTCTTTTGGGTACAGACCCCAAAGTGGAATTTCTGGGTTTATGGTAATTCTAGTTTTAATTTTTTGAGGAACGGTCATATCATTTTAAACTGGAGCTGTACCATCTTTCATTCCCACCAACAGTACACAGGGTTCCAGTTTTGCCGTGTCCTCACCAACACTTGTTTTGTTTTTGTTCTTTGAGAGTAGCCATCCCAATGGGTGTGTCTCGCTGTGGTTCCGGTTTGCGTTTCACTGCCTGTTAGTGTGGTCAGGCATCTTTTCATTGCTTATTGGACATCTGTATACTTTCTTTGGAGAAACGTCTATTCAGGTCCTTTGCCCATTTTTGATTGGTATTAGTTCTTCTTTAAATATTTGCTAGAATTCATCCAGTAAAGGAATCAGGTATGAGGCTTGTCATTGCTGGGACATTGGTGTTTACTGACTCAGTCTCCTTCCTGGTGATCGGTCTGTTCAAGCTTTCTGTTTCTTTGTGACTTCCTGGTAGATGTTGTGTCCATTTCAACGAGCGTCTCCAGTTTCCCAGGGTGCATTGGTTCATAGTACTCAGATCTATTTTATTTTTGTAAAATCGGTGGTAATGTCCCCACTCCATTTCTGATTTTAGTAATTTGAGTCTTCTATCTTTTTTTAGTCCTATCTAGCTAATGGTTTGTTGATTTTTGATGATCTTTTTGAAGAACCAACTTTTTGTTTCATTTTTCTCTCTTGTTTTCCTATTGTCTGTTTTATTGATCTCATCTTCATTATTTCATTTCCCTCTGCTAGCTTTGGATTTGTTTATTCTTTTTCTAATTGCTTAAGTTGTAGAGTTAGCTTGTTTATTTGAATTCTCTTTCTTTCTTTGTAATATAAGCATTTGTAGCTATAAATTTCCTCCTCAGCACTGCTAAATTTTGTTTTTTTTTGTGTGTGTGTGTTTTTTCATTTTCATTAATCTCTGAGTATTTTCTAACTTCTCTTGTGATTTCTTCTTTGATGCACTGATTGTTTAAAAGTGTGTGGTTTAATTTCCACAATTTCGTGAACTTCCCAATTTTTTTTTTAAGGTTTTATTTATTTATTTGACAGACAGAGATCACAAGTAGGCAGAGAGGCAGGCAGAGAGAGAGAAAGGAGGAAGCAGGCTCCCTGCTGAGCAGAGAGCCTGATGCGGGGCTTGATCCCAGGACTCTGGGATCATGACCTGAGCCGAAGGCAGAGGTTTTAACCACTGAGCTACCCAGGCGCCCCCCCCAATTTTTTTTTATATACTGATTTCTAACTTCCTCCCATTGTGGTCAGAGAAGATACTTTGTATGATCTCTGTCTCTTAAAATCCATTCAACTTAATTTTTAGCCTAATTTGCAATCTATCCTAGAAATATCCTGTGTGCATTTGAGAAGATTGTGTATGCTATTGCTTTTGGCTGGAGTGTTCTACATATATGTCTTAGATCTAGTTGGTCTGCTGCGTGAAGTCCTGTTTCCTTCCTTGTCTTCTCTCTTGTGGTTCTTTTCATTGTGAGTGGTGGGATATTAAAGTCTCCAACTGTATTGTAGAGCTATTTCTCCCCTCATTTCTGCTTCATATATTTTGAAGATAGGTCATTTGGTGTGTAAATGTTTATAATTATTATATATTCTTGCTATTTTGAACCTTTTATTAATATATAATGTCTTTTGTCCCTTGTAATCTTTTTTGATTTTATTTGTCTTTTGTCCCTTGTAACCAAAATCTATTTTGTCTGCTAATAGTATAGCCATTCCTGCTCTCTTTTGATTACTGTTTGCATGGAATATCTTCCCGACCTTTATCTTTCAACCTACCTATGTCTTTGGAGGTAAAGTGAGTCTCTTGTAGACAACATAGAGTTGGATCATGTCTTTTTATCCATTCTGCCAAGGTCTGTCTTTTGATTAAAGAGTTTAATCCATTTCAATTTAAAGTAATTACTGGTAAGGAGGGGCTTACTTCTGTCATTATACTTTTTTCCCCTATATCCCCTATTGCTTTCTTGTCCCTCATTCCCTACATTTTTGTCTTTTTTAGTTGATTTTAGTAATGAAATGTATAAATTCCTTCTTAGTTTCCTTCTGTGTATATTGTATAGCTACTTTTTTTGTGGTTACCATGGGGATTACATTTAACATTGATGTAACGTTTTATTTTAAAGTTACCGCAGCTTAACTTCAGTAACATACAAAAATTCCACCTTTACAGCTCGGTCCCCACCCCTTTCAGTTAATTGATGGCATGGAACTACATCTTTATACCTTGTGAGCAGAAAAACATAAACTAGTAATTCCTTTAATGCAGTTATCTCCTAAATTATGTAGGGAACAAGATTTGGAATTACAAATCATAGTTGCAAAATCCTAGTTCTATACTAATAATTTTTTTTCTTTAAATGTATTAGTCTCTTAAATCATGCAGAAAACAAAAGTTACAAACTATTGACACAGTAACAGTAGTTTTCACAGTTGTCCCCATAGTTACCTTTATTGGGATCTTCTCCATATGGCTTGGAGGTACTACGTGGTCCCCTTCCACTTCCTGCGGGAACCCCTCGAGCGTCTCTTTCGGAGCAGGCCTGGTGGCCACGAGCCGCTTCAGGTTGTGTTCCTCTGGGGATGTCTTGATTTCTCCCTCCGTTCTGAAGGATGGTTTTGCCAGATATGGGAGTCTTGGTTGACGGTTTTTTTTCTTATCGCACTGTCAATATCTTGGCCCACTGCCTTCTGACCTCCGAAGTTTCAGACGAGCGATCTGCCCATAATTTTATGAATGACCCCTTGTACGTGATGATTCACTTTTCTCTGGCCACTTCCAAGGTTTATTCTTTGTCTTTTGAAAGCTTGAGTGTGATGTGTCTTGGTGTGGGTCTCTTTGAGTTCATCTTATTGGAGTTTGTTGGGCTTGTTGGGTGTTTACCTTCATGTCTGTCATCAAATTTGGGGATTGTCCACGTATCGTTTCTTTATATATTCTCTCTGCCCCTTCTTTTGGGACATGTACAATGTGCATGTTGTTCTACTTGATGTGTCCCACAGGTCCTTTGAGCTCTCTTTGCTTTTCTTCATTTTTCATTTTTTTTTTTGCTCCTCAGCCTTGGTAAGTTCTACTGTTTTATCTTGAGGTTCGCTGATTCTTTGGCCCTTCAAATCTGCCCTTGAATCCCTCTATTAAATTTTTCATTTCCATTATCAAACGTTTCAGCTCCAGAATTTCTTTTTGGTTTCTCTCTAGGCTTCTTAGCTTTTTATTACTATTTCCATATTGTTCACACATTGTTTTGTTTTCACATCTTCCCTTGGTTCTTTGAGAAACTTTAGGACCATGTTTTTAAGGCCTGTCTAATATATCTGCCATAAAGTATTTTTCAGGAATAGGTTCTGTTGAATTATTTTTTTCCTTTCCAATGGGACATACTTTCCGATGTCTTTGTATGCCCTTGGGCATTTGAATCTAGTCATGTGGTAACTCTAGAAATCAGATTCTCCCACAGGGTTTGCTGTTTTTTATTATTGTTTTTTTTTATTGAGTTTTGTAGGCTCTCTCTGTAAGGATCAGGCTGAGGTGTAAATTTAATGTCTTACATCTTTTTCTGAGCCTTTCCCTGGGCATGGAGAGTAACTTTCTGTTTCTCCCTGAATGTTCCATTGTATGTGAATATTCTAGTCTTTAATGTCTGGTTCCATGAAAGGTGACAGTGTAAAGTGGAGGGGGATAAGAATAGGTAGAGGCCCTTTCAGTCTCCTGGAAGTCACTTCAGCCTTGCAAAAATCCGGATGGGGAGCAGCGCAGCAACACTGGCTCTATGCCTTTCTTACCTCTGCCATCAGAAGCTACAATTAGCAGTCACAGCACAGGTGCCCAGTATTTTGCAGGACAGGGTCCTTTTTGCCTACCCTAGCCACCACAAATGGTGTGCAAGCTGCCTCAGGAGCGCGCGTGTAGCTGTCTGCCCCATGGCTGGGGGTGGGTAGCTCCTGCTGTGCTAAGAGCTGAAAGGAACTGTCCAAGCCTTTTCCTGGAACTTGGAACCCTTCAACTGACTTGAGTTTCCGAGTAGTTGCATTAGACAGATTCTGCCAGTGCGCTGGTCCAGGTGGGGCGACTGATTCCTGGTGGGTCGTCCTCCTCCGTCTTCCCTGAATTCACCTCCTGTTTGTACTTTTTAAGGTTTAATCATTTGGAATTTATTTTGCTCTAGAGTAGGAAAGAAATACCAGAGTTAGGGGTCAGTAGACTTTTTCTTAAAGGGTCAGATAGTGACTTTTTAACTTCTGTGGGTCGCACTGTCTGTGCGGCAGCTCCTCCGCTCTGCCGTCGCAGAAGAGCAGCCATGGGCAGTAAGTACACAACGGGGCGGGGGGGGGGGCAGGATTCCAGCAGTCCTGTATTTGCAGAAGCCAGCAGCAGACTGGTTTTGTCCCATCGCTGGCGTTCGTTGACCTCTGCGTTGCATTCTCCATCCTTGACAAAAATTTGAGTCTGAAATTTTACCCACTTGTGTATAGCCGGTTAGCTGGCCACAGGGTCATGGATGCTGGCAGAAGGCATGGGCAGTTTATGATGATAATAGCTGTAGCCGGAATGTCATCATTTACTCTGGTTCCGGAGTCCCTGGTGCCCCTGGGGCAGCTCTGGAAGGGCCAGTAACATCTCTGTATGTGCTATAGGAGAGGAACCCCACGTTTAGGGAACATGAAGCTCTTAGAGTTGACAGTAATCCTGCCTGACCTTTGTCCTAGAGGGACATCTTATTATACTGGACAATAAGCACACATATCATTGGCTCCAGAGAGAGACACTGTATCTTCTAAGGCCATTCACTATACAAACCTTTTTGAAAAGATAGTCTAGAATAAAGGCAGTCAGTGCTGCTTGCATGAATTTAGAGAGAGACCCATGGAGTTCTGTCTCCCAACACCCCATCTCCATTCCTCCCCCTGCACCCCTGTCCCCAGATTGATGTGCATAAAGCCTGCCTGGGGATGGTGTCTTGCATTCATTCAGTGCGGCTCTGCTGGGCTGCGGCTCTATGTTCTTGGGCTCTCATTTGCCCTGAGGCCAGGAATTCATGGATTCCTAACTCTGAGGCTATCTATAATTTCTGCCCCTAGATTTATAACATAGATTTAATTCTAAGTGTGTATTACCCTCAGGTCTTTTCCTTTTCCATCCTCGTTATTTACTAATTTTCAGAGGGGAGAGCACTTCCTTTCAGAATGTGTTATCTGAGGATTTGTGGTCTGGACAAGGGGTATAAACCCCTTTCTCCCTCTTCCTTCCTACTATGCATAACTCTGAACCCAGGAAAACACAAGAGGCACCAGATGAGAACTTTGAAATATGGTAAGAGGAAGGCTAACTGGTTTGGGACTCCAGGAGTGGAAGAACGATAGGGCAGTAGGATGTTTTACATCTGTCTGTCTAAAGAGGAAGGCTGAGACCCCACATTTCCTAATCCTTAATTTAGCAACAGAAAACCACCTAAGGAGGCTCATTAATGGAACGGAGATGACAGAGGATAGGGGTCTTACCACATCAGTAGTATGATCTATAAACAGCATAGCTCGATAGAATTTACCTGATCTGAACAACAGAGCAAACCACAAACAGGATAAAACTAAAGTAATCCACATCATAATACCTTAGAATTAATGATCTGAAAAGTAAAAAATAAAAGATCTTGAAAGAGGTTAGAGAAAAATGATGTATTAGTATTTATTTGACATCAGATTTCTCATCTGAAATCATGGAGGCCAGAGGGAAGTGGTACACATTTTTCAAATGTTGAAAGAAAATACGTGATGAGCATTAATTCTGTATCTGGCAAAACTGTCCTTCCAGAATGAAGATTGAATAAAGACATACATGATTGAGAACAAAGAATTTGTTGTTTGCTAATGTGCCCTTAAAAACTGGCTAAAGGAAGTTCTTCTAATGAAATGATACGGATTATTGGAGCACAAAGTCAGGAAGAATGATGGAAAGATCAGAAATATGGGTATGTGCAGGAGATGATCATTTTCCTGATGATTTTTAGAAATCATATTTGATGATTGAAACAAGTTAAAGTACCACGTAATACTCAGGGCAATGATATTTCATTTAAAAGAGGAAAAGTTAAAGGGAATGGAAGTGATATTTCCACACTTCACATGAGGTATAAAATGTTAGTAGCAGCCGACTCCGAGAGTCACGTATATAGGTAAGTGTACACGCACACACACACACAGATATACGCAGTATATGCAAAAGTCCTGTATATATGCAAGACTCAGAATAACTTCTACAAAACTATGCAAAGAACAGCCAGCAACTCTGACAAGAGTTGACAAAGGGATACACTAAAAGAAAAAAACCCCAAGATAAATTAAGATGGAATACTAAAAGTGTTAGGTAACCTGCAGGAAATCAAGAAAAGAGTAATGGGTATGAGAACAAAAAGGACACAAGCAGGAAACAAATAACAAAATACCAGACCTGAGGACTAATAAATTAGTGATTGCTTCAAATGTAAACATTCTGAAGCTTTTATTTATTTATTTATTTATTTATTTATTTATTTGAGAGAGAGAATGCACAAACAGGGGGAGCGGCAGGACGAGATGGAGAAGCAGGCTTCCCTCCCGCTGAGCAGGGAGCCCACTTGGGCTCGATCCCAGGAGCCTGAGATCATGACCTGAGCTGAAGGCAGAGGCTTTAACCCACTGAGCCACCCAGGCACGCCTCAAATGTAAATATTCTAAATACATGAACCGGCGGAGCAGGTACAAGACATAGGACCCCTGGGGCGCAGGGGGGTCTTAGTGGGTTAAGCCTCTGCCTTTGGCTCAGGTCATGATCTCAGGGTCCTGGGATTGAGCCCCGCATCGGGCTCTCTGCTCAGTGGGGAGCCTGCTTCCCCCTCTCTCTCTGCCTGCCTCTCTGTCTACTTGTGATCTCTGTCTGTCAAATAAATGAATAAAATCTTAAAAAACAAACAAACAAACAAACAAAACAACAACATAGGACCCCAGAATACATTGACAAGAAACTCACTTCAAACCCAGTGACGCAGGCAGGCTGAGTAAAATGATAGAAAGATTCATAGCACGCCACCCGTAACCCAGAGAGCAGGATTGCCTCTATCAAGTCAGATTAAGCAGACCACCGAGCCAGGAAACATACTAGAGTCGGAGAATGACGTTTCATAATAATAAAAGGATAATCCACACTAAATGAGGTTACATCAGACACTGGAGGCTTAGAGCTGATGTAGTTGAATGGAAAAACCTTAAAAAAATAAAAATTCACAGTTACAGCTGGGGACCTTTTATTAAAGAGCACCCATGTGAGCGGGGGGAGGGGCAGAGGGAGAGCCTCCCTGCTGAGTGCAGAGCCTGACGACCCCGAGATCATGACCTGAGCTTGATCCAAGAGTCAGATTCTTACTGGCTGAGCCACCCAGGTGCCCCTGTAGTTGGGGACTTTGAAACCCCTTTCAGCATCTCCTGGAACCTCTTGACTGAAAATCACAAGGACAGAGAAAATCTCAGCAACACTAGTAACTAATAGGATCTGGTTGACAGATAAAGAGCATCTTACCCAGCAACAGCAGAATATACACATTTTCGAGTGCCTGTGGAGCACCGGCCAAGACAGACCGTGTCCTCGGCCAAAGAACAAATCTCAGTGGATTTACAAGAATTGAAATCATTAGGTTGTTCTCTGACCGTAATGGAATCAAGCTAGAAATGAATAATAGAAACAAAAGAAAATCTCTGTATGGAAATTGAACAGTGCATTTCTGAAAGCCCTGGGCCACAGAAGAACTTGCAAAGGAAACGGAAAAATCCGTACAAGCGGATGACAGTACCGAGAAACCAGATGTGGGAGGTGAGTCAGGCAGGGGTCCGAGGGAGGTTTACAGTGGCGAGTGCTTACGCCGGAAATGCGGAAGGAGAGCGAAGCAGAAATCGATGAAAATCTGAACTCGTGGACATGTGAATGGGAATCTAAATGGGAATCTCAGTAAATGTTGGTAGGTTAGAAGACACAGTACGGAAGACTGTCGCTTTCCCCAGACCGATCTACACGTTCCATGCAGTTCCTGCTAGAATCCCGGTGAGGGTTCTGTAGAAATAGACAGACCTACTCTCAGATTTGCAGGGAATGGTCCTGGCCCTAAAATAGCTTTAACAGTGTCGAGGAAGAGAAATAAAGTGGGAGGAATCCTACACCTTGATATTAAATCTTAGTGTGATGGCTGCTCAGCGGGAGCTTGCTTCTCCCTCTCCCTTTGTTCCTCCCCCTGCTTGTGCTCTCCTTCCCTCCCTCCCTCTCTCTCTCTCTCTCTGTCAAATAAATAAAAATAAAATCTTTGAAAAAATAAACTTCACATCTTACATAAAAATTAACTGAAAATGGATCATGAACTAAACTAAAGCTATAAAACTTACAGAAAAAATAGTTATTTTATTTTTAAAAGATTTTATTTATTCATTTGACAGAGATCACAAGTAGGCAGAGAAGCAGAGAGAGAGGAGGAAGCAGGCTCCCCGCCGAGCAGGGAGCCTGATGCGGGGCTCGGACCCAGGACCCTGAGACCATGACCCAAGCCGAAGGCAGAGGCTCAACCCACGGAACCCCCCAGGCGCCTGAAAAAACAGCGCGCCATCCTTCTTCTCGTGCGCCTCTGTCCCTTTATCCTTTTAGCCCTCCGGTATTCAGTGTGCACAGCACCCTCTGGGAAGTTCCCTCTGCTCCTGCAAGGCCAGCTGGCTTGGCGTCCATCTCGTGGCCTCCGCGAACGCCTGGTGGACACTTGGCTTTTCTCTGCTTGCCCAGCATCTGGGCCCTGGGCCTTTTCGTGTTTGGGGAATTCCTGTGACATTAGCTTTGTTGAGCGCAAGGACCCACTGCCTGCTTCAGAAGCTGAGGAGGAGAGACACTGTTGCCTGGTATCTCGGGCTGGCGGTGGGTGTAACGGTATCATGTAGGGTGGTGCTTGCCTTCGCCTGAGACTGGGAGTGTGAGGTGCGTGAGGACAAGGACCTGGGTCACGGACACCTCATGCTTGGGCTCATGGCAGTATCCTCTGCTTTGCAGGGCCGGTGCCGGTGGTGTGTCCCGAGCGTGATGGCGTCTGAGGGAGTGAGGGCTGATCCTGCTGCCGGCCGGCCGTACTTCTGCCTTTCTAAAGATTCTGGGAGCTGTGGGGTCCTTTTAATAAATCCCTTTTCTTTTCAGCCACAGTCAGTTTCTGTTGCTTGCAGGACACTCTTGATCGATTCAAATGCCCTATTGCAATAGCATTACCCATTTTGCCCCCCCCCTTTTTTAAAGATTTTATTTATTTGACTGACAGAGATCCCAAGTAGGCAGAGAGGCAGGCACAGAGAGAGGAGGAAGCAGGCTCCCCGATGAGCAGAGAGCCCGATGCGGGGCTCGATCCCAGGACCTCGGGATCATGACCTGAGCCGAAGGCAGAGGCTTTAACACACTGAGCCACCCAGGCGCCCCCCATTTTGCCTCTTTACTTGACATTTCCTCATACTGGATCATGGTTGGGGGCTCGGTCTTACTCATTCTTGTACATTCAACACCCGTCCTTGAGGTTCATTACCTTCTCTGTAAATAATGGAATCTTCAGGTCCTCAACTTCGTTTCTCCTTTAGTGCTGGTTTCCCTCAGACTTTGGCATTTGGAAGGCTTTTATTTTTAGTTTCCGGTGCTGTTTGCAAGATTTGAATGTTTTGTTTGCCTTTTGGATATTTTACTGGGAAGTTGAAAGAGAATTTGTCATTACCTTGAACAGTATTTTTTCTTACTTTTCGTTATGCAAGTACCAAGTGAGATGGACAAGGGATCCTTTTTTATCAGGGCAAAAAATAAGACTTTGTGATCAACCAACATAGTAATCAAGCTGGTAGATTTTTTGGTAATTTTCTTTCATTGTGGATAGGATTATAATATTAGCACACTGGTATATATATATCACACACATGCGCGCGCGCACACACACACACGCGCACACACACACACACTCGGGCTCCTTGCATCTCCTTGTTTGTTTCTGTTGTTAATTCAGTCGCACTTCAGTCGCAGCTGAGATGAGTCAACATCAGAGTTACCTTGGGTAGCTCTGTTTTGACCCTCCAGTGGGAAGTGCCTTTGAGCATACCTCCTTAGCACCCTTCCTCTTTTCTCCACTAATAGGAGCCAAGTCACCATAACCTTATTTGCATAGCTTCCCCCCCAGATTTCGCTCTTACTGATATCCAGCCTGTCTTGCAGAATTTCTAGATGGATCTTTCTGATGAGACCTCAGAAAGCTTGGTAATATCTCGTGATTCTAACCCTAAGTTGATCTGCACTATTTCTTCAACTTTTCATTCTTACTACACTCACCGTGGTTTTACAACTCATATATTAAATAGTGTCCTTTTTGGGAAAAATATGTCTTTTACGTTCATGCTGCTTGTCCCCTTAACAGCCTCAGTATGTTCAAGTTCTGCCCTTCAGTTGACACAGAATATACTTCAGGATGCATTCCCTTATCCACCCTCCCTTACTCAAAGCAGAGATACCCTTTCATATGAGTGCTGCGGCCCTCTTCTTGGAGCCTATCGTACCTATCCCTTGGTTTTCTGTATTATTGGACTAATATTATTTGAGGCAGTTGAATGGATTTGAACGTGCAAGCATCAGTGGCCTTCTCTATAGATCTTTCAGAGTTAATGAATCATAGGTTTATTTCACTGGGTTTCAGAAAACTTAAAGGACCATCAAAACCCAAAGCACCATCAAAACACTATGATGTTAATTTTCTGCATCATGCCAATACCAGTAGGGGTATTTATGGTTATGAAATGCACATTTTTTCTTAAATATGATGTACTTGGTGTTCTGTTTCCTTGCCTTGAGGATTTTATCCAGATTATCATTTGTTTTTTCACTTTCACAGTCGATGCTCCGAGGGAGAGGAGGTTGCTATAAACATACATTCTATGGCATTGAAAGCCATCGTTGCATGGAAACTACCCCAAGCTTGGCTTGTGCAAATAAATGTGTCTTCTGTTGGCGGTAAGTAAAAATGAATGGCTGTGGTGACCAAATATGTAACCATCTGTAATAATCAATTTCTGTTCAGCATTGCACACAAATTTACTTAAAGCTCTGCTGTTTCTATAATTAACCCCCCTCTTCATTCCTAATACATTCATGCATTTGGTTGTTTTTCCTTGATTAGTTTTATCAAGGGTTTGCCACTTTTTGTCTTTCCTGAATCCTCTACATTATGTCTTTGTTTTCTTGTTCAGTAATCTACTACTATTTTTTTTGACCCCTCTTCTTTTTTTTATAACTTAGATTGTTAACTCATTAATATTAGTCTTCTATAAGTCTTTAATCAAAAATTTTCATCTAAGTACTTCTTCATCTACATTCCATAGATTTTGATTTGTTAATTATTTTTAAAAATTTTCAAAATTTGAATATAGTTGACATACATGATAGTTTCAGATGTGCAGCGTAGTGATTCAACAAGTTTATGCCCTACGCTGTGCTCACCATGACGGCAGCTCTCATCTGTTACCATACAACACTGTGACAGTACACTGGACTGTATCCCCTATTCTCTACCTTTTATTCTTATGACGTATTTATTCAGTAACTGGAAGCCTGTATCTCTCACCCCGCTCTCACGCATTTTGCCCATCTCCCATCCCTGTCCCCTTCTGGTCACCATCATTTCTCTGTATTTATAGTTCTGATTCTCTTTGTTTCTTTGTTTATTCATTTGTTTTTAGATTACAAATGTAAGTGGAATCATATGGTACATTTGTCTGTGTCTGTCTGCCTTATTTCATGTAGCGTAATACCCTCTATGTCCAACCAGATAGTCACATACGGTAGTGACTCATTATTTTTGTGTCTGAGTAATAGTCCATTGCACACGTCTTCCATTGTACCACGTCTTCTTTATCCGTTCATCTATTAGGGGACACTTGGGCTGCTTCCATATCACGGTTACTATAATGCTGCAGTAAACAGCCATACATACATCTTTTTGTTTTCTTTGTGTAAATAAATGCCCAGGAATGGAATTATTGGATCATATGGTAATTCTATTTATAATTTTTCGGGTAACCTCCATACTGTTTTCCACTGTGACTGTACCAACTTAAATTCCCATCAGCGGTGCACAAGGGGTTCTTTTTTCCATACCCTTGCCAACACTTGTTATTTCTTGTCTATTTTGTTCTGTTCTGACAGGTGTTAGGTGATAGCTCATGTGGTTTTGGTGCGCATTTCCTTCACGACTGGTGGTGCTGAGCGTCTTTTCGTGTGCCTGTTGGCCATCTGGATGTCTTCGTCTGAAAAGTGTCTGTTTAGGTTCTTTGCCCATTTTAAATCAGATTAGTTGCTTCCTGGTGTTGAGTTGTATGAATTCTTTATATATTTTGGGTATTAACCCCTTATCAGACACACCAGTCTCTTTAGTATTTTCTCCCAGTCCTTTGTCAGTTACTTTTTAATTTCCTCTTTAGCTCTTTGGCTCATTCTCTGCCTGACTAATTCTCTCTGATTTCGTCCTTGGCTTTCTTTTATTGCTCTGCATTATAGTGGTAGGAGAAGTGAACCGTCTCTATGTGTTCATTAAATACCTGTAGATTGACACCTTTATATTCTTGTTTTTTGTTTTGTTTTGTTTTTTTAAGAGAGAGAACTTGCAAGCTGGGTGCAGGGTCGGCGGGGTGGGGGGAGGAGAGACGGGGAGAGACAGAATGAGCGAGAATCTTTTTTTTTTTTAAAGATTTTATTTATTTATTTGATAGAGATTACAAAGTAGTCAGAGAGGCGGCAGAGAGAGAGGAGGAAGCAGGCTCCCCGCTGAGCAGAGAGCCCGATGTGGGACTCGATTCCAGGACCCTGGGATCATGACCTGAGCCGAAGGCAGAGGCTTAACCCACTGAGCCACCCAGGCGCCCTGGACGAGTGAGAATCTTAAACAGGCTCCACACCCAGCGCAGAGCTGGCTGCAGGGCTCTGTCTCACAGCCCTGGGATCTTGAGCCAAAATCAAGAGTTGGACGCTTAACTGACCAAGTCACTTTTGTATTCTTTGTCTCTGGCCCTAGTCTCCCTTCCGAGTTTCATTCTCTGTTTGCAGTTGCCTGTTGGATATTTTCTTTCCGCTGATCCCCAGGTCCTTCCACAGTGGAATTTATTATGCTGTCTGTGACCCTCCTTCTCTGGTTTTGTTATGGCACCATTAGCTGTCCAGTGGCTTAGGCTGAAAAGCTCTTCTTTCTCTAATTCACTGTATCCACTTGTATGCTGAATTCTGTTTTACATTCTTTCTTTTTTTTTTTTTTAAAGGTTTTATTTATTTGACAGACAGAGATCACAAGTAGGCAGAGAGGCAGACAGAGAGGAAGGGAAGCAGGCTCCCTGCTGAGCAGAGAGCCTGATGCAGGGCTCGATCCCAGGACTCTGGGATCATGACCTGAGCTGAAGGCAGAGGCTTTAACCCACTGAGCCACCCAGGCGCCCTCGTTTTACATTCTTAATATTTCACCCTTTAGCAAACAAAATGATTTAATACTTGCCAGTCTATGCCATTTCTTCATTTATCACATGAGCTATAATTCTTTTTTAAATTTATCGTATTGGTACAAGAGCTGTAATTCTTTTTTTAAAAATGGTTTTATATCATTGATCATAAAAGTTATCCATGCTTACTATAGAAACTTTTAGAAAATACTATAAGGTATAAAATATAAAGAGAAACAACTCTCTGTAATTCCAGAATCCAGACAAATCACTGTTAATGCCTTGGAGCATTTGCTTTCTTTCTCTTTTACCCCCCCCCCCCACCACTGAGTCTTCTTATGTTTTCAAAAACATGGTTGAAATCATTCTCTACTTTCTGTTTTTTATCCTGTTTTTATTTCTTAAAATATAAGACTCTTGCTCTGTCATTAAAGTCTTAACAGGCATAAACTTTTTGTTTTGAAATAATTCTGGATATACAGAAGACTTACAAAGATAGTAGAGTTTCTGTATATTTTTCACCTAACTTTCCCTAATGTTAATTAGGGAACATTAACTATGGACATTAACATTAACTATGGAACAGTTATCAAAACAATTATCAAGAATAATGAAAAGAAATTAACATTGGTGCAGTGCTACTAATTAAACTAGAAACTTTGAGTTTCATTAGTTTTCCCACTAACACCCTTCCTCTTTCAGGATGCAGTTTGGGGTCCCTCATCACGTATAGTCGTTAGACCTCTTTGGTTTTCTGTCGCCTGTCACCGTTCTTCAGTCCGTCCTTGTTTTTCATAACCTCAACACCTTGGAAGACTGCTGGTCACAAATCTTGTCTAATGTTTTCTCGTGGTTAGAGTGAAGTTATGGATTTTGGGAAAACTACCATAGGAGTGATATGACCTTCTCAGCTGGTCCTATTCAAGGGATACATGATAACATTCTGTCCTATTCCGGTGGTGTTAGCTTTTATCATTGGATTAAGAGGGTGTCTGCAAGGCTTGCTTTTTTTTTTTTTTTAATATTTTATTTATTTATTTGACAGGGAGAGATCACAAGTAGGCAGAGAGGCAGGCAGAGAGAGAGAGAATGGAAGCAGGCTCTCTGGAGCCCGATGCAGGGTTCGATCCCAGGACCCTGGAATCACGACCTGAGCTGAAGGCAGAGGCTTTAACCCACTGAGCCACCCAGGCGCCCCTAGGCTTTCAAGTGTAAAGTTACACCTTAACGTTTTCCCCCTTTGTGTAATTAATAAATATTTGGGAAGATACTTTGAGTCTATGCAAATATGCTGTTTCTCTTTAAGCATTTGCCCACTAAATTTTTCATTCATTGGTGGATTATTACAAATTATTACTTTGGTGTTCCACTGATTATTTTTTTTACATTTAATAATTGGACTGCTTCTTTAAGGAAGACTCATTTCTCCCTCATTTTAAAATTTATTATTATATTAGTTTGGACTCAAGAAAATCCAATACTGTTATTTACTTCATTGCTCATATTTTTCTAGCTTTGGCCATTAGTAGCTCTGTTGGGTTGGCTTCTGTGTCTTTTCTTGCATTTACAACAAACACTTGTGTATTATCTGATTCCAGAAGAGGTTCCAGGTCCAGCTTGTGTTTTTCCTGCCCAGCCTTGGGGTCAGCCACTTTTCTAAGGAACTCTAGTTCCTCTTACTGAAGAATGATACTTAGATTCCGAAATTTGGATGCTTGATACGCTCCTTTATATTGGGGTATTAGTGCTTCCAGGGCCTCTCAGCAAAGAGAAGTAGAAAATGTATTTGTATCTCTCAGTGTATATTAAAATACACAACTAAGAGTTTTTACTAGTATCTTCAACTCCCATCAGCATCATAGAGTTCATTCTATTATTCCTTTTGTGCTTTTTTGTAACTTTTTTCTTGGACAGTCAGGAACCCAGCCTGGCCCTCATCATCTACAACTTAGTAACTTCAACCTTAGTTATATGCATGTGAAGGACTTCAGAATTACAAACTCACACCTTTGTGAGAAATAAATTTATCGTAGGATGGATTTATCTGGCTTTGGCATTAGGATATTGCTAATCTTATAGAACGAGTTAGGAAGTGTTCCCTTCTCTTACGTTTTTGGAAGTTTGGGAAGAATTGGTATTGATTCTTAAAATGATTAGAGGAATTCACCAGTGAAACCTGTTTTGGGACTTTTCTTTGTAGAGAGGTTTTTGAATACTGATTCAATTACTTGTCATAATTTGGTTAAGATTTTCCTTTTCTACTTGAGTCAGTTTGGGAATTTGTATGTTTCTAGGAATTTGTTCATTTCATCTAGTTTATCTAATTTGTTGGCATATAGTTGTTTATAGTATTATCATGATCCTTTATTTCTGTAAGATTGGTAATGGTGTACTGTTTCATTTTTGAGTTTACTGATTTGAGTCTTTTTTTTTTTTTTTTTTTGCTCAATCTAGGTAGATGTTTATTGGTGTTGATCTTTGCAAGAACCAGCTTTTGGGTTCGTTATTTTTCTCTTATGTTTTTCTGTTCTCAAGTTTCTTTTGTTTCTATTATGATTTTTGTTATATCCTTCCTTTTGCTGCCTTGAGCCTAGTTTCCTTCTCATTTACTAGTATTTATGGTGTGTAGGTAGGTTATTGATTTTTTTTCATGTGAGTGTTTACAAGTACAGATTTCTCTCTGAGCACTGTTTTAGCAAAATTCTGTTCATCTGTAGTATTTTGTAATTTCCCTGTGATTCTCTGGTTGTTTAAAACTGTTGCTTGGGGCATCTGAGTGGCTCAGTGGGTTAAAGCCTCTGCCTTCAGCTCAGGTCATGATCCCAGGGTTCTGGGATCGAGCCCCACATCGGGCTCTCTGCTCAGTGGGGAGCCTGCTTCCCTTCCTCTCTCTCTCTGCCTGCCTCTCTGCCTACTTGTGATCTCTGTTGAATAAATTAAAAAAAAAAAAACAACTGTTGCTTAATTTCCACTTATCTGTTGGTTTTTCAGTTTTCTTTCTGTTCTTTATTTCTGCTTTTATTCCATTGTGGTTGAAGAAAATATTTTGCATGATTTCAGTCTTTGAGAATTTATTGACACTTGTTTTATGGCCTAACATAGGGTGCATCCTAGAAAATGTTCTATGTACAATTGAAAAAAATGTGTATTTTTTTGGGGGGGGTGTTTTGTTTTGTATTTGTCATGGGTATTATTGGATTATCATATTGTTCAAATGCACTATTCCTTTTTTGATCTTCTGCCCAGTTCTGTTATTTAAAAATAAGGTTTTTGAATTTTATAATTATTAATATGGAACTGTATTTTTCTTTTCGCTTATAAATTTTTGTTTCATGTATTTTGGTGCTCTTTTATTAAGTATGTATATACTTATAATTGTTAATATCTTCTAGATGGATTGATCTGTTTATCAATATATAATGTTCTTCTTTTTCTTTCCTAATGGTTTTTGACTTAATGTCTATTTTGTGTTATGTGAGTATAGCTACCTCAAGTCTTTTTCGATTACTATTTGCATTAAATGTTTTTCTTCCTTTCACTTCTGTCTGTGTCTTTGGATCTAAAGTGAATATCGTAGGCAGTATATTGTTGGATTTTTTTTTTAAATTCATTCTGCCAATCTCTGGCTTTTAATGTAGATAATTTAATCCATTCACATTTTGCTCTTTGTTTTTGTAAATTTTGTATCTTTATGTTGTACACCTTATTACTGTCTTCTTTTGTGTTTGTTTTTTGGTTATGTACAGTTTGACTCCATTATTGTTTCCCTTTCTATACATGTTTTGGTTATTTTCTTGGTGGTTATTCCTCTGGGGATTAAAACCAACCTCTTAAATTTACAACAGTCTGCATTTAATTTTCTTCATCTGTGGCAGTTAAGTTCTGTGGAGTTGCACGAATGCTGCATTAGAAAGTACTAAACTGACTTTTAGGGGGATAAAGGATTAAGTTCTTGGAGTCCTCTTGTCACAATGTATTTGCTATCTTCTCAGTATGTAACTTTGTTCTCTGTGTGTTTCTGTGTAAAGATGCCTTATTTTACATATACTTTTGATTCATTAACATTGAACTTATGGCCAATAGTGTTGTAATTCATGCCTGAATGAAGCTTATCTAACAGAGATATTTTCCCTGAAGGTACATCGTAGTTTCTTGTGATTCAGAACACTACACAGCACTTTAGCCTTGTGCTTGGGAGCTATTTGAAATAGCAACATCGCTAAGAAAAAGCACAGAATGCAAAAAGTGGGACATGAAGTTGACTGCCAAAAGAACATCGTTTGCAGTATAAAAGCTTAAACAAGAAGGCGAAGAGAACATTGTGTTGTTTGACCTCATTTGGGGTGTATGTACTAGACTCAGATTTTTTTGCTGCTCTGTGAATGACCATGAATGACCATAAATATTGACCTCAAGTATTGATTTTGGGGTTACAGATAAATTTTAGGAAGTAGGTAATTTTTGCAAATATGGCATAAGCAAATAATGAGGATTGACTTTATTTTGAACAAATACCACCTTTGGTTCAACAGTGTTCAAAAACTTTGCTCATACAAAGCTTCATTCCTTCTCCTTTGTGTTGTCACAGGTTACAGCTTTATGCATTATAGGCTTATTAACAGAGATTTATGATTATTGTTTTATACATTTATTTTTTAAATTGTATAGGAAAAAAGAGGTGCTAAAGTCCAAAAAGTTCAGTTATACAGACTTTTTTGTATTTGTAACAAGCTTTATGTTCTATATTTCTTTGTGTGGTGCAAGTCTATCTAGTGTCCCTTCCTTTCTGCTTAACAGGGCTGCTTTTAGCATTTCTCGTAGTGCAGGTCTGTTAGTGGTGGACTCCCTCAGCTTTGCTGCTTCTGGACATGCCTTGTATTTCCTTCAGCTTTGATGAATAGTTTTGCTAGATACGGAATTCTTGGTTGACATTGTTTTTCCTTTTAGCATTTTAAATATGTTATCTCAGTACTTATTGACCTACATGGTTTCTGCTGAGAAATGGGCTGTTAATCTTACTGAGGATCCCTGGTATGTGATGAATTCTTCTCTTGCTTCCTTCAGGATTCTTGAAGGCTTTGTCTTTTAGCAGTTTGGTTATGATGTGTCTTGGTTTGGATCTCTTTGAATTTATTCTGCTTGAGCTCATTGAGCTTGTTGGATGTGTAAATTAATGTCTTTTATCTAATTTGGGAAGTTTTTAAAGTTTTTAACCATTATTTCTTCGTGTATTCTTTGTGCCCCTTTCTCTGTTTCCTCTTGGGACTTCCATTAAACATATGTTGATATTCTTGGATGGTGTCGCACAGGTCCGTAAAGCCACATGCACTTTTCCTTTTCCTGCTCCTCAGACTGGGTGATGGACACATCTTCAAGCTTACTGATTCTTCTCAAAGCCTGCTCAGTCTGCTGTTGCAACCCTCTGGTGAATTTTTCATTTCAGTTATTTTACTTTTTAGTTCTGAAATTTGGTTTCTTTTTTTTTTTTTTTAATTGTTTTTATCTCTTAATTGACATTCTGTGTTTGTTCAGATATTTTACTTGGTTTCCTTCAGCTCTTTGACCATGTTTAAGACAGTCGACTTAGTCTTTTTCTAGCAATTTAAGTGTGATGTTTGTGCTTCTTCAGGGACAGTTTTTATTATTTTCTCCTGTGAATAGGCCATACTTTTCTTGCTTCTTCATATGCTTTGTGACGTTTTCTTGAGCCCTGCACATCTTGGAGATTATGATGTGTTAACTCTGGAAATCAGGTTCTTCCCATTGTTCAGGTTTGTTTTTGTTGCTCGCTCTGGGTTTTAGTTGTTTGCTCAATGAGTTTTCGAGACCATTTTCGTACAGACTCTGTACTGTCTTGGGTATGACCTGTGAAGCCTGTGTTTTAGCGTCCAGGGAATGTGTTGATGGAGATCTCCTTGAGCACCGGAGTGAAAGAAAAAAAGAGGAATAAAAGCCCTTTCCCAGTCTTTGCAGACTGACTGTGTGTTGGGGGCATTCCTTCAAAACTTGGCCAGGCTGTTGCCAGCTCTGCCTTTGTCTTCACTTCCTATTTGTGCTGAGCTTGAAATCAGTTGTGGGTGAAAGTTTAATGTCTTCTCAGGGCTTTTCTTAGCATGGATTCTGTCTAGGTGTGCAGTAGGCTTTCTTTATTCCCCGGTGTATGGGATGCTTTTCAGTGCTTTGACTCACCCGGTGCCCTTTCTCCGAGCATTTCTTTCCAGGCGTTCCGCTAACTGTTGTTTTCTTGAGCTGTAAGGCTGGGTGTAGTCAGCAGCAGGTCGTTTATTTATCTGCTGAGATCTGTGTGGAGTTCCTCTGTTTAACACTGTGGCTGCAGAGTTTTTTTGAATATAGATGGATGAATAGTATAATGAACAAAAGCCAGTCGTGTTCCGTTTGTCTGCCCTGGTTCTCACTATTTTGATGCAGATTGCAGCCGTGATATTGTTCTGTCTGTATATACTTAAGTTGATAGATAATATTAAAAAAAGACCTTTTAAGAAAGAATATAGCCATAATACCATCATCTCGTATTAAATCTTCTTCATCTCCTATTAAAGGGAATGCATGTATTTTCTTTTCTAGTTATCCAGGGCTATAGGAAAAAACAAACAAGCAGACCTGAAAAATATCTCTTTGGACATTCTGTTAAATCAGCGGTTTTCAACTGGAGCAAAATTGCTATTTTTCACTCTGTGGGGAAACCTTGGCCATTTGACAATGTCTGGAAGCATTTTTTTTTTTTAAGATTTTATTTATTTAATTGACAGACAGAGATCACAAGTAGGCAGAGAGGCAGGTAGAGAGAGAGGAAGGGAAGCAGGCTCCCTGCTGAGCAGACAGCCCGATGCGGGACTCGATCCCAGGACCCTGGGATCATGACCTGAGCCGAAGGCAGCGGCTTAACCCACTGAGCCACCCAGGCGCCCTGGAAGCATTTTTGATTGTTAAAGCTGAGGGCGGTATTACTGGCATCAAGTAGGCAGAGGTCAGCAGTGCTCTTAAACATCTTAGAATGCACAGGAAAACCTGTACAATGAAGAATTACCCAGTCCAAAGTGTCAGTTGTGCGGCCACTGAAAAGTCCTGTGTGCAGTGGGCCAGAGGGACTTTTCCAGTGAGAAGGACTGCGGCGATGTGATGTCGTTGGAATAAAATGATGCAGCACATCTCCTTTTTAGTCGTAGAGTCTGTCCTTATGAAACTTAAAATATTGTAGGATGAACATTTGCCAAAGAAAAGCCGTGGGAGCATGCGGACTGACATATCGGATCACGTAGTACTTAGCTCATAGGAGAAGGAATCAGGGGCTTTGTGTCCCAGTCCTGCATCACATTTTACAGTCTCTTCTAAACCCTCCCTAAGATTCTTGACAAGAGTAATTGTGTGTGTGTTTGCTTTTGTTTCTGTTTTTTTTGAAGGCCAAGATTCAAAAGAAATAATGGGATTTAGTGGGTGGTACCTCTTCCTGTGTTACCTGTTTACAGCCAGTAGTGCAGTCCTTCAGTTTCTGAGGCACTAAGTTTACCCAGGTGTTAATTTTAATTTTAATTTTTTGAAAATTTATTTATTTATTTGAGAGAGAGCGGGAATGAGCAGGAGGGGCAAAAGGGAGAGGGAGAGAAAAATCTCAAGCAGATTCTGTTGTGACCCAAGCCAAAACCAAGACTCAGACATTTAACTGACTGACCACCCAGGTAGCCCTACCCAGTTTTTAAAAAAGCAAATGATATACTTAATGAAGTCATTAATGAGATTTTAGAGAAAAGTAAGTGGAGAGATTTCACTAACCCTAGCTTCTGACAAAGAAGTACTAATACACTCACTTTAAGATTAGAATCACCATCTGTCTCAGTTACAAATAATTTAATACACATGTTAGAAAAGGCCTAGAGAAATAGACTTAGATGCTTATGTGAATGTTTTATTTATCTTTATTTCATTTTACAGGTTCTTAAAAATAGCCTCTGATCCTCAGTTTCCTAACTGTTAAATAAAACAATAACACCTTCCTTTCAAGGTTGCTCTGAGGCTTAATTGCTTGGGGGAGATGATGCATGTGAAAGCTCTTCAAACTGCCCTATGATGTGCAGATGCGAGTTTTCCCTAATGAATTTCTGTAGCTTTATTTGGATAATATGGGTAGCAGATGGTTATAGATAGATAAAATATTATTGCTCTATTAATTTTCTGGAGTTGTTGAGTGCTATGTGTATAGATAGCCCAGATTTACCAGTTTGTCTCCTGTTTCTATTGATGTAAGTGAAAATTTTGTACTTTGAAATTTCAAATTCAGAGTTTTATGTGTCTTGAACAAATAACCTGATTACAAAACTGAGCAAAGGATCTGAACAGAGTTTTCCAGAGAAGATATACAGATGTCCAATAAACACATGAGAAGGTAATAATAGTCCCAAGTTGGGAGGTGCCTGGGTGGCTCAGTGGGTTAGAGCCTCTGCCTTCAGTTCAGGTCATGATCTCGGGGTCCTGGGATCGAGCCCCGCATCCGGCTCTCTGCTCAGCAGGGGGCCTGCTTCCCCTTCCCCCTCTGCCTGACTCTGCCTACTTGTGATCTCTCTCTCTGTGTCAAATAAATAAATAAAATCTTAAAAACAATAATAGTAGTCCCAAGTTGGAAATAAGTGAAATACTCATCAACTGATGAATGAGTGAACAGAATATCCATCCAGTGGAATACTACTTGGAAATAAAAAGGAATGAAATACCAATGCATAGTATGACATGATGAACCTTGAAAACGGGCCACTAAGTCAGAGAAGCCCATCACAAAAAACATAAATAGTATGGTCGTATTTCTTTAAAATACCTAGACTAGAGAAAGCTGTGGAGACAGAAGTAGGTCAGTGGTTGCTTGGGGCCTGGGTGGATGTGTGGGTTGAAAAGTGACAGCTGAGAGGAGCAGGATTTCTTTTGGGGAATGATAAAAATACTCTAACATTGACTCATAGTGATGGATATACAGCTCTGTGAATATACTGAAAGCTATTGGATTGTACACTTTAAATGAAATTTTGTGGTATATAAATTATATTTCAATAAGGCTGTTAAAAAATTTTTGCTTGAGGGATACCTGGTTGGCTCAGTTGGTTAAACATCTGCCTTCAGCTCAGGTCATGATTCCAGGGTCCTGGGTTCGAGTCCCACATCGGGCTACTTGCTCAGCGGGAAGCCTGCTCCTCCCTCTGCCTCTGCCTGCTGCTGCCCCTGCTTGTGCTCTCTCTGTCTCTCTCTCTCTCTCTCGCTGACAAATTAATTAATTAAAAAAAAAAGAAAGTGACATTTCCACTCATCATAGAAAGTTAAAAAAAAAACGTTTTGCTTGAGTAGTAAACATAAGTTTTAAAAATATATTTTAATGTAGTTTGAAAGGTCATCCTTGTATATAGCAAAAATGCAAAATGTATAATACCGTGAAAATTGTCCTCTTTTCATTCTTCTCTTCTTGTCGCTTAAGTTTTCAGAGATATGCCACACACCTGCGAATGGCTTTGTGGGTGTGTACGTGTCTTTGTTTACACGCACACACAAGTGGCAGGATGCTTTACAATATTCTGTGTCTTGCTTTTTTTGCTCCCACTTTGAGAGATTTATTCATATCAAAGTGCATGTGGATTCAGAACCAGCTCTTAATCTGCCAAATTAAATCACTGTTTGGAAAGCAAGAAAGAAATATGTTTAAAGGGCCTTTGTCTTTAAAGTAATTACTAAGGTCTGTGTCTTCCACAAAAATTTCCTCCTCCTTTGTATGTAATAGGATTGTCATATAATTTTGCTCCAAAGTAGTATTTTATCATTATTATTGCTGTGGTAAGAACACCTAACATGAGATCTGCTCTCGTCACAGAATTTTAAGTGTACAATACAGTATGGTTCGTTGTAATATAGTCTAGCAGCTCTCTAGAACTTGAATCTAATGTAACTGAAACTTTGTATTTGTTAAATAGCAATTTTCCATTTGTGCCTCCTGTAGCCCCTGCAGCCACCATCTTGCTGTCTGCCTCTGTGTGTTTGACTCTTCTGTAGACTCCGTCTAGGTGGTATCGTGTGGTGTTTGTCCTCCTGTGGCTAGCTTATTTCGTCTTAGCATGATGTCCCCAGGTTAATCCATGTGTCACATACGTAGGGCAGGATTTCCTTCTTTTTTAAGGCGGAATAGTATTCCATTGCATGTACGTACCGCATTTTCTTTATTCACACATCTCCTGCAATAAACATGGGAGTGGACGTCTCTTTTTGAGATTCTGTTTTTTTTTTTTTTTATATTTTTGTTTATTTATTTATTTATTTGACAGAGAGAGATCACAAGTAGGCAGAGAGGCAGACAGAGAGAGAGAGGAAGGGAAGCAGGTTCCCTGCTGAGCAGAGAGGCTGATGCGGGACTCGATCCCAGGACCCTGAGATCATGACCTGAGCTGAAGGCAGAGGCTTAACCCACTGAGGCACCCAGGTGCCCCTTGAGATTCTGTTTTTAAATCTTTTGTAGAAAGACACAGAAGTGGGATTGTTGTATCATGTGGTTTTCTCTTTTTAATTATTTTTAGAAACTTACAGACAGCTTTCCATAGTGGTAACACCATTTTTCCTTTCTAATAATGCATAAGGATTCTAATTTCTCCATATGCTTGCCAACGTGTATTATTTTATTTTATTTTTATTATTTTTTCTGATAATGGCCATAGCAGTGGGTATGAGATGATATCTTACTGTGATTTTGCTTTGTATTTCCCTGGTGATTCATGATACTGAGCATCTTTTGATATACCTGTTGGTCATTTGTAGGTCTTCTTTGGAGAAATGTCAAGTCCTTTGGCCATTTTAAAATTGAGTTATTATTAATATTATTTGCTGTTGAGTTAATGGGATCCTATGTATATTTTGGATATTAACCCCTTATCTAGTTTGTAAGTATGTGCACCTTTCACAGGTTACCTTTTCACTCTGTTGTTTTTTTTTTATTTTTTTGATCTGGATATGCTTTGTTGTTTGTTTTAAGGCAGATGAACTTAAACTGTTCCCCTTAATTTTTTGATGTCCTCTTTTTGCTCTGGTAGAAGATAAACAGCAAATAAACAGATCTGAAGAACAAAATCTTAAAGAACTGGTGATTAGGTGGTATTGTGTGTGGCAATATTATCAATCAGATATAATTGAAATTGGTAGAAGTTTTATCTAAAATTATATGCATAAGATCAAAAAAGGAGAGAGGGAATAAATAATATTAACTAATGAAAGATGATATTTGTAATTATAGATGTCTCAAGGATTTAATCTTTTAATTAGTTAATATTCATTAATTTATTAACTAATTAATCAATATTTGAAAATTTGGAAAAATAAAATTCCTTGTAAATTTATTTATTTTAATACATCTATGGAGTTTAATCAGATTTTACCAGTTTAAATGCACTCATTTGTGTGATGGGTGTATGTGTGTAGCTCTGTACAATTGTATCATCTATTTAGAATTGCATATCTAAAACCACAATCAAAATACAGACCTTTTCCTTTTTGTTACCTCTTGATAGCTACACCTACTCTTTTGTCCCCCCAGCTCCTAATCCCTGGAAATCATTAGCCTGTTCCCATTTTCTAAATTCCTTGTAAATTTAGATTTTCAAAAGGATTTCAAGAAGAATGTCATTTTGAGTACTTCTGTAATCACTATAGTAATGGAATCAGTAGTTACAAACCATTATCTGAAGGAAACCAGACGTAGATGGTTTTATAAGTAAGTTTTAGCAAACATTCAAGGAAAAGGAGTTCTCCAGACAGCAAAAGGAAGAAGGAACACTTGTAAAATAATTTTAAAAAACTACTATAACCTTGATACCAGCCCAGAGAACAGCATGGAAAACAAAAATTGCAGTGCACTTTCACTCATTAGTACTGGTGTAAAACCCTGAAGAGCACATTAAAATCCGGAGTCGGGGCACCTGGGTGGCTCAGTTGGTTGTGTCTGACTCCTGCTTTGAGCTCAGATCGTGATGTCAGGGCGGTGAGATCCAGCCCTGTGTGGGGCTCCGTGCTGAGGTGGAGCCTCCGTAGGATTCTGTCTCTCCCTCTGCCTGCACTGCGGGGGGGGGGGGGGGGGGGGGGGGGGGGGGGGGGGAGCACTCCAGGCACTCTCCCCTCCCTCCTAAAACAAAACAAACAAACAAAGAAACAAACAAAAAACCCAGAGCCCAGCATCGAAAAACAATGAAACAACGACGCATCAACAAACAACAAAAGACCATAGTCAAGTTGGGTTTAATTTTTTTAAATATAATTTTTTTCTTTTTTAAAATTGAAGTATGATGAACGTATAGTATTGTATGACTTTCATGTGTACAGTATAATGATTCAACAATTTTTTTTTAGAGTGTGATCATGGGGGGAGGGGGCAGAGGGGGACGGAGAGAGAGAATCTAAGCAGGCCACTATACCCAGCATGGAGCCTGTAGTGGGACTTGATCTCACAACCCCGAGATCATGACCTGAGCCGAAATCAAGAGTCAGAGGCTTAACCAACAGTCACCAGGTGCCCCAAGTGATTCAGCAATTTTATACATTACGCAGTGCTTGTCAAGATAGGTGTCTTTTTTGTTGTTGTAGCTGGCTGTGTAATTAGTACTCCACTGTACAAATGTTTTGCATTTTTATTACCTATTTTGGACACAAGTTATATCAAGTTGTGAATCAGTATTGAGTATGAGTACTTCTTTCCTGTGTTTTCAACGAGGGTTAGTGTTGCAAGGGAAGAAAACCTTTCCTTATGCGACAGGTTGTGTGGAGAGTTCTGGTATACCCTTCATTCGCCTTTCTGTAATGCTAATATCTTCCCTGATGGTGGGACAGTTATGATAACCAAGAAATTAACATTTCTTCTCAATTGCAACAGATAAAATACTATTAATGAAACTGGAGATGTTGAGATTTTGCCAGATTTGCCATTACTGTTCTTTCTAAACCGTTCGAGGATCCACTCTAGTACCCTACGTTGCTTCTAGTTGCTCTGTGTCTGTCTTCTCCAGCCTGTGACAGTCCCTTAGTTCTCCTTGTTTTCATGGTTTTGACACTTTTGAAAAATACTGGTCAGGTATTTTGGAGAAGGTTCCTCAATTTGTATTTGATATATTTTCATTATATATTTGATATATTTTCAATATATCATTTCATTATCTATTTGATATCATTTCATAATTAGAATGAGATTATGGGTATTTTGTGTGAAGCAGTAGTGTTCTCAGTACATCAGACCTACCGGGGTGTGCACACTTCAGTTTGTCTTATTCCTGAGGACGTTCAAGGTAGGGACAGAAGTGGTTTGTTTTTGTTTTGTTTTCGATCTAGCTTTTGGATATCGGTTGTTCTAGCACCATTTACCGAACGGATTATTCTTTCTCCTTTGAATGGCCTTTGCGCCTTTGTCAAAACTCAGTTGATAACATATGTTGGGTGCGTTTCTGGTTTCGTTTGTCTTGTTGATCTGTGAGTCTCTCTTTGGCCAATACCACACATTCTTATGTGTAATAAAGACAGTTGATTTTTGTGTGTTGATCACATATCTTAGGCATTTGGTAGGCTCCCTTACTAGTTCTCATTAGTTCCAGTCTGTTTTTTTTTTTTATGTAGATGAACATGTCATTTGTGAAGAGAAAGTTTTATTCCCTTTTCTGGCTGGATTTCACTGACTAGGATTTACATGTTGTCTAGGAGTAGTAGAAAGGACGTTCTTACAATGTTTCAGATATTAAGAGGAAAACATTCATTCTTTCACCATTAAGTTCTGACATTAGCTGTGAGGGTTTTTTTTTTTTTTTTATCCCCTTCATAAAATTAAAGAAATTCCCTTTTATTTTTAATTTGCTGTAAGTTTTTGTCACAAATGGATGTTGAATTTTATTAGATGCTTCTGTAGAGTGATTGATTTTTGCCTTGCTATTGCTGGGATAAATTACCTGGTTGTGACACATTTTCTTTTTCACGTGTTCCTGCATTCAGTTTGCCTAGGGTCTTTATTTGTATTCCTTTTTTAGGTTTCTGTCTCTGTTCATGGAAGGTATAGGTCTGCAGTTTTCTTTATAACATCTTAATGTGGTTTTGTATTTGAGTGATGCTGGTCCCATATAGTCAGGTCTAAGGGTGTGTGTGTGTGTGTGTGTGTGTGTTTTCAGATTTATTTATTTATTAGAGAGAGAGAAAGAGAAAGGGAGTCGGGGAAGGAGCAAGAGAGACAATCCCCAAGCCAACTCCAGGCTGAGCACTGAGCCTGACGTGGGGCTTGATCTCACAACGCTGAGATCATGACCTGAGCCAAAACCAAGAGTCAGACGCTTAACTGACAGAGCACCCAGGCACCCCCATTATTTTTTCTTCAGGTCTTATGTTTTAACCTGATAATATCCTTTAACTGGTGTTGAAACTGATTGTCAGTATGGTTCGATGAAATTTTACATTTGTTGTTTTCTAGTCTCTGTGTTGTTTCTCATTGTCCTGCCTGCTCTCTTGTTAATTGAGTATTTTAAATGGTTTTATTTTATGCCCAGTCTTGACTTACTCTTTATAAACCTTTAAAGTGTTTTAGAGATTCTCCTGGGGTTTACAGTGCACATCTTCAGTCAACCAGAGTCTACCTTCAGATGACACACCACGGCATGTGTAGTGTCAGGATTTTACAACAGTGTTTATTATTCCCCTCGACCATCTTTGGCTTTTGTTGGCATAACTTTTACGTAAGTTATGAACACACAGTACATCATCACTCTTTTTTACTTACACTGTCAGTTATTTTTAGGGCAATTAAGGGTAAAAAAGGTAAATATTTTTTCCTTTTCCGCCCCCTTTCCCAGTGCTCATTATTTCTTCGTACAGATTCAGGTTTCTGTCTACTGTATGTTTCTTTAGTCTGAGCAATTCCCTTTAACATCTCTTGTAATGTAGGTTGTTGAGAAGGAAGTCTCTTGGATTTTGTGTGCAAAATTTTCCGTTTCTGAAAGATACTCTCACTGGGTGTAGAATTCTGGTTGATGAGTTTTGTTTCCGTTAGGCATGCTTCTCAGATGTGTCGTTGCCGTTTCAGCTGTTTTCTGATGAGTTGTCACATGTAATTTTTGATCTCCGTTCTCATGTAATGTGTCTTTTTTCCCTCTAACTCAAAGATTTTCTCAATATCTTTTGTTTTCATCATTTGGATATGGTATTTTTAGGTTGTTTTTTATTTTTAAAATGTCCTGGTGGTTCTGTGAGCTTCTTGGATCTGTGTTGGTTTTTCATTGTCTGTGAAAAACTGTTAGCGATTATTTTTTGACTATTTCTTCTGCTTCTTTATCTCTGCTTTCCTTCTGGGATTCCAAGTATGTGTATCTTGGGCCTATTCTTGTTGTCCCCCAGCTCTTGGATGCTGTGTCACTTTTTTCCCTTAAGGGAAAGAAAGAAAGAAAGAAAACTTTGTTAAGAAAGAAAACTTTGTGTTTTTGTTGGCTGATTTGCACCAGTCTCCAAGTTTTTTTTTTTTTTTTTAACTCTTTGTCCTCAGCTGTTACAGCTGTTACTGTTACGTCACTGCTGAACCTGTCAGAAGCCCGTTTTTTCATATTTAACATGTTCTTTGTTAAAATTTCCATCTCTGCTGAATTTACGCATCTCATCTTCCATGTTATCCACCTTTTCTGTTAGGGCTTTTAACATAGTAATGATTGTTGTAAAAATTCCCCGTCACATACTTCAAGCACTTGTGTCAGGAGTTTGGTTCTGCCGACTGCTTTGTTGGAAATGTGTTGTTTTTCTGTGCCTCCTATTTTTGTTGTTTAAAGTCAGACTTCTTAGCTATTACGTTAGAGACTGAGGTGCACGGCGTTTCTGTGTTTGGAAATCAGTTCACCTTTCCCTTCTGCTTGGCCTTTCTCTTCGGAGTTGAGGTTCATCGAGTCTGGAGCTGGGCTCCAGTTGAGACTTGCTGTTTCTGTGCTAACTCGTTCTACCACTGGCTTTAACATCCCATTAGGCGATGCCGGACGTGTGGCCTGGGGGCT
Organism: Enhydra lutris kenyoni; assembly: GCF_002288905.1. Taxonomy (NCBI): domain Eukaryota; kingdom Metazoa; phylum Chordata; class Mammalia; order Carnivora; family Mustelidae; genus Enhydra; species Enhydra lutris. The sequence goes on from NW_019154097.1 coordinate 41,481,569, forward strand.
GCTGTGACAGTTTTCTCCTCATGCCTCATCCATCCTAAGCTGTAGGTGTTCAGCTGGGCTGCCTCTCAGAGGGTCAGTTACTGTGGTTTTGGACCTCTTCCAGGAATATTGTTAGCATTTAATGGATGCTTGTTAGCCTGGTGGTGGGTGACTGAGAGGACAGGTCGCGCATTTCTGACTGTCCTGTTAAACCTCAGTCTCAGCCAGGCACTTCTCCAACTAACCTTCTCTGCCAGAGCTCATGAGCTAAGCCAGAAAACACTGCTTTAAACAGCTAAACTCTTAGGGGGAAACCAACCCTGATGTTATGACTTTATGGTTTCATTGCTGTGACTTTATGGTTTTACTGCTACCACATAGTAGATGACGGGCTGAGATGTCACTCCAGAGTCCTTTAGAACTCTTGCCTCCTCTTCTCAGGCACCACACCAATCCAGTGGGCACCGAGTGGCGGTGGAAGATGGACCAGCCTGAAATGATCCTAAAGGAAGCCATTGAAAACCATCAGAGCATGATTAAGCAGTTTAAAGGTATTTATCTGCCCTCTACAAAGGAATGCTAATTAATGTGACTTAAATTGGCTGAGGAGTTGCCTCTTTGACAGGATTTTGTTCCCACTGGCAAATTTTCATATAGGGAAGTGAAAACTTCGTAGAAATATTACATGCATTTTGGCTTTTTTGGTTTTTACTGACAACTTTTATGTCCCATATGATGGAAGAACTAAAAAAATTTCATTCAGAGCTTAACAATTTAGAATATTGCACACTTAGCCTGTAAGTTTTGCCTGGGAGCGTATCCTCATCCTTCCTAAAAATTCTTGATATTGTTCTATCTTGGTAAGCACAAAGCAGCATTTAATGAATGGACAGGAAAGTTTAGATCATTGGAAAAATCTTAAATATTATCAGTAATGTAGTATTGGGAAAGCATTTTTGATTAAATGACTTGTAAAAAAGAAGGATTCTATTAATATCATGTGATCCATAGTATTGTGAAAATTTTGCCACTCAGAATTTCTAGAATTTCCTGATTCAGTTCTGTTTTATATTAAAAGGTATATACTTTACTGGAGGTTACTAGTTCTCAGGCTTTAGTGAGCATCAGAATTATCTGGAAAGCTTGTTAAAACAGATTGCTGGCTTCCTTTTCCAGAGATTGGTTCAGTAGGTCTGGAGGTGGGGCCCAAGGGTGTGCATTTCTGAATCTTTGCAGGTGGTGTTGATGTTGTGGAACTGGAGACCCTGCTTTGAGGCCCATGGCTGCAGATAGATACGGTGGACTTACAAAGCGTTGGCTTTCTAGAGTGATAGCTGCCTATGCTGAACTGAAATTTGTTAGGTTCCCTGAGAAATCCGTGTGTCTGTCTCCACCTACCACCTGGAAGTCCTTCTCTCCTCTATGTTCCTTTTCTTTCGCTATGCAACAGTAAAAGGCGAATCTTAACCAAGGTTGTGTTGATAGAGACACTTTTGTGGTGCTAACTTCATATGTGGGAGTCCTTATAAACCCCAGTAATTATCATTTTGAAGATCAGATGATTCTTTTATGTGAAGAAATTTGTCAGTTCACTCCTTCTTGAGATTAAAGCACTTCTGATAAGCTGTGTGTGTGTGTGTGTGTGTGTGTGTGTGTGTGTGTGTGTGTTTAAATTTATAGACCCCTCAGCCCGTGTCTTCAGGTCTCAATAGACACTGGCTGGGTGGCCTATAAATTTGATTCAGTCGTAACACTCTGGAGGTAGCACCAGGCCGCACGGGGTGAGGGTTCAGGCCTGTAAGACTGCCCCACGTCAGACCCCGATCTCCAGTCCGGGTTGTTCCCTGCACTTCTGAGTGACCGGTTGTAAACGGCAGATTCCTGCTACCTTCTGTTCAGATATGATTAATTTATTGGAGCGGCTCATGGAATGCAGAGAAACATTTATTTACACTTAGTGGACTCACCAATTTCTTATAGAGGGTTTTACAGAGGATTCAGAGGGACGGCCAGAGGAAGAGGTAACGTAGGGGAAAGTCTGCAAGCGCAGGAGCTTCTGTCCCAGTGGACCTGGAGTGCGTCACCCTCCTGGCACATGGAGGCACTCACCAGCCTGGAAGCTCAACTCCTACTGCTCACGAGTTTTTAATGGAGCCTAATATGGAGCCCTTCTCCCCTTCCAGGAGCTCGGTGTCTGTGATTGAAGATTCCAGCCCTCTAATCGCTTGTCTCTCTGGGGACCAGCCCTGTCCTGAGGCCATTTAGGGGCCCTGAGTCACCTCATTAGCTCTGGTGTGCTCCACAGGGGCTCCTTCTGAATGACCAAAGACACCGCTTTCACTCAGGAGATCCCAAGGGTTTTAGGAGCATTGTGCCAGGAACCAGGGCTGAAGACCAAATATATAGCTTATTATAGCTCCGTTATTTCCTACGAGAAATTGAGAAAGGTAATGCAAATGCAGATTAATCAGTAATGATTTATTAAGGATAATCAGTCAGTAATTACACCTTTATTTTATTCTTCACGAGTTTTCTAAGGAATGTGGACCTGTGCAAGTTTGTGTGTGTCTGTGTAAGTGCGGACTTACTTTTGTACATCTGCAAAGATGCTGATAAACATTTAAATGTGAATCTTGACTTCTAGTCTCAAGCACTTTTTTTTTTTTTTTAAACAAATTACTTTTCTCTTTTGTGGATAAAGCAGTGCCTCTTATCAGCGTTTAGGAAAATTACATGAAACTGGTGAAGAACCAAGTTTCCACATTCTGGTATCTGACTAGCAGCACTCGTCGTTGATTTGGTTAATACTGATTATTGATCTTCAACAAATCATGTGCCTTCTTAAAAAACTTAAAGGCAAAGTCTTGTTTTCTTTTGGATAATGTGTTGGTCAGAGTTCCCCGGAGAAACAGCAAAATGGGGTGCGTGCATGTGCGTGTGTGTGTGTGGAGATGGAGAGAGAGATGATTTGGGGGACAGGCTCACATGATGATGTAGGTTTGGAGTAGACCAGTTGCTGGAGACTTAGGGAAGTGTTCAGCTCCAGAGTCATGTCTGCTGGCAGAATCCTTCCTTGTTCGGTCAAGGTCGCCTCTGTTTTATTAAAGCCTTCAGCCGATTGGATGAGAATCACCTGCCTTACAGAGGGCAATCTGCTTTCATTCAACGTTCACTGATTTAAATGTTAATCATCCAAAAGACACCTTCTCAGAAATATCCAGAATATTGGACCAAATATCTAGGCATTGTGGTTCAGCCAAATTGACACATAAAATTAATTATCACAGATCTTAATATCAGAACCAGGCAAATGCCAGTAATTTATCTTCATATTCTAGTAAGTTTGTGTTGCTTTAGTGCTTAAGGAGCCCATTGTACCGTTTAGTGATGGGACGAGATGTCTGACAATGTGCGATTCGCTGGCAGCTGGCGATCTCCCTGCGTGATTTGTGTCCCAGCAGTTTGTGTGGGGACGAAGCAGGCTGAGGAGGAGGCGTTCACTCTTGCATTCGGAGATGTCCTTGATGCAGGATGACAATTTGAGTTTTGGTAGTTATTTTTCTGACAGGAGCATTTTTGCAAATTCACTTGAAATGGAAATCAGTGATGAATAAATCATAGGGCTGACTTTACTCATGTCAGTAGTGTGTGTTAGGTGAACTCAGGGAGCCCTTGTTCTTTGTTGTCTGCCTCGCCTGTTTGAAGGGCTGGTCCTGTGCAGAAGGTGGATCTGATTGGCAACCTCGTACTTACTTTAGTCTGTAGGCATCTCACACGGTTTGTCGTTAGGTTCCCATGTGATAAGAAACAGAAGAGCTTTAAAAAATATATATGTTGTCTTATAGGGGGAAGATAGATAAAGGATTGGAGAGAGAGAGAGAATAGAGCCTGTCTGTGGACAAGTGAATCCTGAATTGGGGTTAAAATGCCTAAGGAGAGGGAACGACTCCCCGCCCCCATTCAACAATGACTGTCAACTTCATTCTTTTTTTTTTTTTTTAAGATTTTATTTATTTATTTGACAGACAGAGATCACAAGCAGGCAGAGAGGCAGGCGGAGAGAGAGAGGAGGAAGCAGGCTCCCTGCTGAGCAGAGAGCCCGACTCGGGGTTTGATCCCAGGACCCTGGGATCATGACCTGAGCCGAAGGCAGAGGCTTTAACCCACTGAGCCACCCAGGCGCCCCTGTCAACTTCATTCTAGAGTATTTACTTTGCCCTAGTAATTTCCCCAAAGGATTCTTTTTTCACGTCTTAATTACTTGACATAGTGTTAACCACGTCAGCACAACTATTCATTTATTTATTTATTTATTTATTTATTTATTTATTTATTTATTAAAGATTTTATTTATTTATTAGACAGAGATCACAAGTAGGCAGAGAGGCAGGAAGAGAGGCAGGCAGAGAGAGACAAGGAAGCAGGCTCCCTGCTGAGCAGAGAGCCCGACGCGGGGCTCGATCCCAGAACCCTGGAATCATGACCTGAGCCGAAGGCAGAGGCTTTAACCCACTGAGCCACCCAGGCGCCCCACAACTATTCATTTAATCAACAATAAATTTTCCACAAGGGTTTTCAAGTTGGAACTGGTTGACCTTTGTACACCAACACTCGTCAAAGTGCCAGAGCAGTTCTTCTTTAAAGTAGTAGACGTTGTAGAAAATGGGTTTCTGTTGGAAGGTGTGCTGGGTGTAGGCACGTGGGCATAAAGGAGCTCTCATTCATTGTAGTTTATGTTTTCACGAAGGGTGAGAGCTCTCTTGGTCTTCAGTGTTTGGATCATGGTAACTCTTTGTTAATGCTTTTTTTTTTTTAAGATTTTATTTATTTATTTGACAGAGAGAAATCACAAGTAGGCAGAGAGGCAGGCAGAGAGAGAGAGAGAGAGAGGGAGGGAGGAAGCAGGGTCCCTGACGAGCAGAGAGCCCAATGTGGGACTTGATCCCAGGACCCTGAGATCATGACCTGAGCCGAAGGCAGAGGCTTAACCCATTGAGCCACCCAGGCGCCCTTGTTAATGCCTTTTAAAATTTCATTCCAAGCTTAAACAAAACATTACTTTTTTGAAAATCTGTCTTATTGCTATAATAATTATAGTAAACCTGGGTGTGATATTATAGTATTAAAAGAGAAAAACCTCTAATTATTGAAGGATGAAATACATAATTTGTAAAAATTCAGAGCTCTTCTACAAAACTGGTGGTAGTCTGCAGCCCTCAACAAGCACGTGAATTGTTTTCTTTTAAAAAATACCACAATGGGGGGCGCCTGGGTGGCTGAGTTGGTTGAGCAACTGCCTTCAGCTCAGGTCATGATCCCGGACTTCCAGGATTGAGTCCCGCATCGGGCTCCCAGCTCCTTGGAGAGTCTGCTTCTCCCTCTGACCTTCTCCTCTCTCATGCTCTCTCTCACTCATTTAAAAAAAAAAAAAAAAAAAAAAA
>NW_019154097.1:41487088-41528809 GCF_002288905.1 Enhydra lutris kenyoni
CTCTCTCTCTCTGCCTGCCTCTCTGCCTACTTGTGATCTGTCAAAAACAAAAAACAGGGGCGCCTGGGTAGCTCAGTGGGTTAAAGCCTCTGCCTTCAGCTCAGGTCATGATCCCGGGGTCCTGGGATCGAGCCCCGCATCGGGCTCTCTGCTCAACGGGGAGCCTGCTTCCTTTTCTCTCTCTCTGCCTGCCTCTCTGCCTACTTGTGATCTCTGTCTGTCAAATAAATAAATAAAATCTTAAAAAAAAAACCAACAAAAAAAACAACAACAAACCACAGTGGGCAAAATTATGAAATTTTAGTATTTCAGAATATTGGTTATGTTTTCTCTCTTTTTGGCAGAATCTAAACCATTCAGATGCATGGTTGTTCATTTTATGGTAGACAGTCATCAGGCAATGAGATTTTGTAACTTCACTCAGTCTTTATCAATGGTTCTAGTCTAAAGTTTTCTCTTTTTTTATGAACCTGAATGCCTCCTGCATTAAGTGAAATCTCTGTGTTCTGTCTTTTCTTCATCCCTAGGGGATAGGGCATAAGTAAAACAGGTCCTGTCCTTTCTGAATGGTGAGCCGCTGGACTCCTCAGTAGAGATGGGTGTGGAGACGTGGCTTAACTCGGGATAGAGTTCCCCACCGAGGCCCTGCAGGAAAGTTCCCCTTTCTCCCACACCACATTAGTTTCCCCACTAGAGCACCGGTGCTCTTACCTTGGGCCCTCGGTGGCTTGAGAAAAGCAAAACAAAATGAGGAATGGAGTATTACTGGTTGCCTTCGTGAGAATTTGGGCTGTACTTTCCTATAGGAGAAGAAAATTCAGTTTGCCTAGTTACCACTGAAATAGGTTCATGAGTACTATAGCTTAGGGTTACTGCTGATGAATTTGGTGTTGGGGTTTGAATGGTAACTCAGTCTCCATTTTAATGGTATTTTATCTGTGGGAATACAGAGTTTAGGTTTAAACAGAGATGTTCTAGGAACATATAGGCAGTTTTCAGAGAATCACAGCCAATTCTTTCCTTCTTAGTTGGTGATATTCTGGATATCCTAAGCTCAGCATCTCTTTAGAGGTTCAGCTTTAACTCATTCATAATTTCCCCTGTTCTGGCGTGGAATCCTTTGGTTTTCAGTGTGCTTTTCTACCTTCTTTCTCCCCGGGTCTGGTTCGGGCGTTTCATGGTTTTGTGTTTGTGGAGAGGACACTTGCCGTGGGTGATGCTGCTTATTCCCTCGGAGGTTCAAGCTTTAGCGAAGGGGCCAGGCTTGAACAGATTTTGAAGATATTCTGATTTTTTTTTTAAATGTTTCCCTTTTGTGCTTGTTCTCAATTCTGAGGGCAGTTATTGTCTCTTCAGTTATTTAATTGAATCATTACAATAGCTTTCTCTCATGACCTTTATTAGCTTTCCCTTCAGACACATGCAGAATTAACTTTATATTGATTACAAGTGGGTCAGAGTTTCAGCGCCGCTCAGCATCTGTTCGGAACGCTGCCTGTCCCCCTAAACGCTCCCACAGCAGGGAGAAAGCGTTCCGGAGTGGAGCTCGGGAGGTTTCCTTCCATCAGGTTCCCACCGGTTCAGCAGTCAAGTCCTTGTCAGGCACGTCCGCAGCGCTGAAGGTGTAGACATGTTTTCTCTTATCTGTAGTTTAACTTAGACGTGAAGTGATGCAGAATGAATGAATAAGGGTCTCCGACAGACGGTTTTCACAAACAGGGTATGCTGAAGTGCGTGTCCAGAAGGGACATGGGGGTGGTGAGCGAGAGAGCACCACCTGCTAATTGTTCCTGAAGGTGATTTATGAGAACCTCACGGTGGAAGTGACTCCATCGAAGACTTAGGTGGCGTTTACCCGGGAGGGTTCTGGGAAGATCTTTGGCCTGGGACTGAATTGTTTATGCAAAGAAAGAATGTTTTATGACTAATTGCCCCACACTTTAGAATTAGGCATGAATGCCCTTTGCTGAGCGATATATCGTGTTAATTTTGTTACTTGGTTTTCTTGCCGTGACAGAAGGGTGACACTTCCGGTATCTCAAGTGTCTGCTTTGGCACCTTTGAGGGAGATAAAGTGGGCTTCCTAGTTAATCTGAGGACCGTAGTGTTTGTCCAGGATCAGGAAGCTGTTCAGGGTAAGGGAAATGTCAGAAACTTGCTTAAGGGAAAAAAAATCAGAATAAGAAAGCAGAGTTTAGTTGTGAAGAAAGGCGTAGGGAAACATGAGAATGGAGAGAGAGAGAGAGTGAGTATATGTGAGAGAGACGGACAGACACTCCCCATGTGAAAAATATTTCTTTAGCTTCGTTACTGAAATGAAGTGTTTGCTGTTCCGTGGTCTCCCTGCTCCGGGGCTTTTTTCTATTAGAAATTTAGAGGATGTCTTGTTTTCTGACCTACTTCCTTGAGGACAGTGAAGGAACCAGGTGACTGAGTCCCTGAGGGCCTTGTTTTGGGAAAGATCACTATAATAGCCTCTGGCAGTGACCATGAAGTGGAAGCGTGCTGTTGTGAAGGAGAGACCCACGGGTTTACATATTCTTCTCAACACTTTACTTTTTGAGAAAATTAAGATAATTTTTAAATCCCAGAATCATTACTCTTTTAGGAGATTTACTTAGGGGACTTTTTTTGGTTTTGGTTTTGGTTTTTGTCGATGTCTAAATGGGCGGGTTGATTTTTTCGTTCAGGCTCTCAGAGACAGTGACAGCTGATCCTTTGCTTTTACGCTTTCCTCCTTCCCCAGCTGCTCCTCGGTCGTGTCCTCTGAGGACCCCTCTTCCTTTCCCTAGACATGTGCGTCTTCTAGCTCCCGGTTCACTTCTCTGTCTGCGCTCACTGCCCTAGCTCAGACCCAGAATAGAAGTACCATCTGTTTGCCAGAATGTTTATTTCCATCCAGTCCGTCCTTCCAGACTCCAGACTTGGACGCTGGACGCTCTTTCACACATAGAGAACAGACACATCAAACTTCACCCTTCTACAATTGAACAGAGGTTGTTCCTGACTTGTGAAACCCGTTACTTAAAGACTTTGTCTCAGGTGGTGGCAGCTCTGTTGCTCTGGCCAAAAGCTTGTAGAAATCATTAATTACCTCTTCTCTCATATCCTTCCTCCAGTCCATTAGAAAGTCCTACTGACTGTAGCCCATTGGTCGATCTCTTCCTGTGGCCTCGGCTGTCACCATCGCAGTAGAAGCTGCCATCATTTCTTGCTGAGGTTATGCAATAGCCTTTTGCCAGAGGAGCCTCTTTGCCCCTTTGTCCTCAGCTTCGCTGCCAGCCCGATCCAAACACGTGGAGGGAAATTTAGGTCATGGCACCTTCCTCCAAACCCTGCAGTGCTCCCTGTGTTTCTCAGGTTGCTTGGACCAGCGTGCTCCCACCCCAGGGCCTTTGCTTTGCCGTCCACTGCCGACAGTGCTCTGTCCTTCCTTACTCTCTTGGCCTGAGCCTCGTCTCTTCAGGTCAGATCTCATCTTCCCGGGGAGCTTCTCCAGACTGCCCTGTCTTCAAGGCAGCTGCCTCTTCTTTGGGTCCTTGACCTTCTTCACCCTGCTCCACCTTTCCTGTTCCACACGCTTCTCTCTTTCTAACATACTAAAGAGGAGCATATCCTGTATGGTAGCCAGTAGCCACATATGGCCCTTTGTATTTTATTTTATTTTATTATTTTTTAAAGATTTTATTTATTCATTTGACAGACAGAGATCACAAGTAGGCAGCAAGGCAGGCAGAGAGAGGAGGAAGCAGGCTCACTGCGGAGCAGATAGTCTAATGCGGGGCTCGATCCCAGGACCCCGAGATCATGACCTGAGCTGAAGGCAGAGGCTTTAACCCACTGAGCCACCCAGGTGCCCCAACCCTTTGTATTTTAATTAGCGAAAATTAAATAACATAAAAAATCTGGTTCATAGTCATTCACAATGACCACATTTTAAGTGCTCAAGAGTCACCTGAGGGGCCGCCTGGGTGGCTCAGTGGGTTAAAGCCTCTGCCTTTGGCTCAGGTCATGGTCTCAGGGTCCTCGGATCGAGCCCCGCATCGGACTCTCTGCTCAGCGGGGAGCCTGCTCCCCCTCCCCCTTTGCCTGTCTCTCTGCCTACTTGTGATCTCTCTCCCTGTCAAATAAATAAATAAAATCTTAAAAAAAATAAGAGGCACGTGTGGCTGGCGGCTGCTGTGTTAGATTGTACAGAGAACATTTACAGCATCTAAGAACATATTACTGGACTACAGTGGTATAGAATTTACAGATTTATTATGTTTGATGTTTACTTTCTTTCTCTCAAAAGAATATAAACTTCATAAAGACAGAGGTTTTTTTCTCTAAATAGAGAAATTACTTATAAAATAATTGACTGTAGTAAAGTTACCTAGAACACTAGTTGACCCATAGTAGGTGATCAATAAATGTATGTTGAGTTGAGTGGAATTACCATTTTATTTGAAATAAAGGATTGAATTTGTTTCATTCACCAAGTAATTATTAAAATAAAAATATTTTAATAATTTTGTTAAATTAAATGTAGCTGCCATTTTTGGAATGCTTATGTGCTGGGCCTGCTGCTGCCCTCGGGATTTATTTCATTGACTTCTTATAGAAGTTGGGTATGGGGGTGCCCGGGTGGTTGAGTTGGTCGGCGTCCAGCTCTTGATTTAGCTGAGGTCATGATCTCAGTGTCATGAGATCGAGCCCTCTGTCGGGCTCTCCATTCAGTATGGGGTCTGCTTGAGATTCTCTCTCTCCCTCTTCCTTTGCCCTCCCCTTGCTTGTGTACTCTCCCTTTCTCTAAATAAACATACATATATTTTTTAAAAGAGGGGTGTCTGTGTGTGTAAAATTCCCAACCGCAGATCAGGGAATGGGTATAGAGAGGCTGAATGGCTGGACCAAGGAACACGAACCAGCTGAGTGGTACAGCCAGAGTTGAGACCGGCTACACAGGATTTCCCACGCTGAGGCTTAGCCAGCACTCAGTTATCTAGTTCCTGCGTCTCAGGTCATCAGTTTTGCAGTTCTGGTTAAATCTGTCTTCTACTTTCTGCTCATTGGGATTTTTAAAAGTGCTTTGGGTAGGTAGTTCCAGTGTCCGGGGAGGGCTGAGGACCTGTGGTGTGTGCCAGCGGTCCCCAAGCTTGATCGCACTGTGGAGTCACCTGGGGAGCTTCCAAAGCCACGGTAGCCCATGCTTCTCCCCCAGGATTGGGATTTAATTGGTCTGTGCTGGGGTCTGGAGTTTGGAAGTGTTCAGATTCCCAGGTGAGTCCAGTGTGCAAGCGCATGTGGGGCCTTCTGGTTTATGCCGTGGTGTTGGACCGTGGCTGCGCATTAGTATCACTTGAAGAATTTTAAAAACTCCCGTAATCCTGGTTTACACCCACCCTGACTGAGTACAGGCAGTGGACCTAGTTTTTGACACTCCTGGTGACTCCGGCGTGTGGCCAAAGGGCAGTTCAGGGTTCTTCATTTTCTGTCCTGTATACTTTTGGACCAACTCCATTTAGTTTCACAATTCAGAATACTTGTGGAGTAAAGGGAGAAACGATGGGTCTAGAAGATGCTTTTCCTTATACTGAGTTCAGCTGCCTCCCCTCATATTTTTATTACCGTAAAATGTATAAAGCACAATGTTTACCAGTGTGGTCATCGTAAAGGGTACGGTTCAGTGTCATTAGGTATTTTCTTGATGTTGTGCAGCTGTGACCACTGTCAATTTTCAGAACTTTGTCATCATCCAGAACAGAAGTTCTGTACCCAAGAAAAAATAACCACTCGTTTCTCCTTCTTCCCAGCCTCTGGTAACCTTCCACTTTCTGTCTGAATTAGCCTATTCTAGGGACCTCAGATTAGTGGAATCATAAGTTCGTCCCTATGTGTTAACTCTTTTCACTTAGCACAGACTCGTCTATGTTGTCACCTGTCAGCATCACATTTCTTTTGCAAGGCTGAGTAATATTTCATTGCACCTTTACACTAAATTTTGTTTATCCACTTAACTATTGGTAAACATTCGAGCTCATTTTCTTAAACCAACATGAAAGAATACAGAGCTAAGCAAATTATGGAAAGTGATGTGTTCCGCATTCCAGATCGTTAGCTAACAGAGTTTGCTTTGCCTGCTCGTATTCCTGTAGTTCAGTTAGGGTTGAACTGAAGGGGATATTCCTGATCTTTCTGATTTACTAATTCTAGCCCTTTCCCCTTGCTCTTGTTTGTATTATTTGGATGGTTTAAAAAATGAATTTGCCTTCTGTAACCAAAGAACCATTAACAAAAATTAAAAATCTTTGGGGCGCCTGGGTGGCTCAGTGGGTTAAGCCGCTGCCTTTGGCTCAGGTCGTGATCTCAGGGTCCTGGGATCGAGCCCTGCATCGGGCTCTCTGCTCGGCGGGGAGCCTGCTTCCCCTTCCCTCTCTCTGCCTTGCCTCTGCCTGCTTGTGATCTCTGTCAAATAAATAAATAAAATCTAAAAAAAAAAATAAAAAAAATTAAAAATCTTTGGGGCACATGTGTGGCTCAGTGGGTGAAGCCTCTGCTTTCGGCTCAGGTCATGATCTCAGGGTCCTGGGATTGAGCCCCACATTGAGCTCTCTGCTCAGCAGGGAGTCTGCTTCCCCTTCTCTCTCCGCCTGCCGCTTTGCCTACTTGTGATCTCTCTGTCAAATAAATAAATAAAATCTTAAAAAAAAAAGAAAAGAAAAATTAAAAATCTTTCATTAAGAAAAGTGAAAGTAATATTCTTTCCCCGTGTTTTCTAGAGCTTGTTCTTTTTCACTGTGTTCTCCAGGAGTACCGGGTGTCAAAGAAGAACGTTTTGAAGAAGGAATGATGGTAAAGCACTGTGCATTGTCCCTAGTGGGAGAACCCATCATGTACCCGGAAATCAACAGGTTTTTGACACTACTCCACGAGTGTAAAATCTCTAGTTTCCTGGTCACAAATGCACAATTCCCTGTGGAAATCAGGTGAGCCATCCAGCTTATTAAGATACTCTGCTAGGATCTGTGTTTGGCAGAAAGGCCTTAATGTATTCATAAAGGGCTTATTGATTACTAATTACATATACATACTGGCTTTTTAGGGGTGAGAGATGGGCCTACTCTTGAAAATTCACTCTATTAAGGAAGATAACATTAGTAAAAAGAATAGAGGCACAAATTAATTGCTGGGGGAATTCAAAAGAGAATGCAGTGTTTTTTCCAGAAGGGTGAAACTTCTCAGAGAAGCCACTGTTTAATTGGAATCTTAAAGGTAGGAAGCTGTAGTTTTTAATAAGAACCTCTTGAGAGAGGTAGGAAGTTAGGGTGTTTGTGATACCATTATGTAAATATAGTTCATCTGGACCACAGAGTGTGCGCAAGAGGCTGGCAGCTGGAAGCCAAGTTGAAAAGGTAGGGGGTAGATTGGAGAGGACTTCAAGCGCTGTTCTTTGGAAAGATCTTGCTTCCTGCAGAGCAGTTTGCTAGCATGGTATAAAACGGGAGAGCCAGAACTCAGGCACCCAGACAGGAGAGTGTTTGTTTAGGTAAGAGTCATGAAGATGGAAGTAAGACAGTGAGAATGAGGAACCCTAAAAAAGACATCATGGAGATGTAGAGATCAGCTTGGCAGACTGCATGGCTCTGAGAGCCCTGCGTGGAAGAGGACCAGTTAATGACTGGAGGGGTTCCAGCCATGTTGACTGCTAGGGTTATGGGGCCCTGGAGCAGTAGAGGATCCAATAAAGAACAGGTTTAACATGTAAGATGTTGAGTTGGTTTGGGTGACTTAGAGGGAAAGCTTTCCAGATGCAGATGACCATCTTCTCTGGCCTGGAAATGACTTGTTTTTTTTTTCATTATACTTGAACTGTGCACGTATTATAACACCAAAAAACATTAAATTTTACTTATTTTCCTGTGCTTTCCCCATAAGACTGAGTTGCTTGAGACCGGTGACCCCTGCTTACTTATCTTCACGTCACTTAGTGTAGTGCCTATGAGTTCTTGGGAGATGGCTAGTGAAATGTTGGGGAAATTTCCACAGAGGAATAAAAGACAGTGATTTTTTAAAATTCAAAGTTGTTTTGTAAATACTGACCAATAAAGTATAACAGGAAAAAAAGGAGAAAATAATTATCAAATTTAAGAAAGACCATATAGGAGTGATTGATGTCAGAGTCATGGAGGCCTGCCTCATTCCCTTTTTCTCTTGCCTTCCATTTACAACTAATCATATACCCATAACCAAACAAAAAAAAAAAGCACCTCTGTACAGCACACCAGGACACCCAAGAGAAGCATTTGTGTGTGCACCCAAAAGTGAGTGGATTGGGCAGTGGAGTGAGGGGGGGCAGCAGAGGCTGCAGGGACGGGTCTGGTAGGGAGCCAGCACCACCCTTCTGGCAGAGGAGGTAGAGGCTGAAAGCGGTTGCTACAGAGCTGGAGAACCTGTTGCTCTCTCTGCGAAACCACAGTGACTTGAGGGCTGGGAGGTGGGGGAGTGAAAGGGAAGGGAGGAAGGCAGACACGGAACTGGAGGAAAGTATGTTTCCTGCTGTCTGCCCCAGGGGATTTAGGGGAAAGTGCCCATGGAGCTCTGGGAACCCCCTACTTGAGGGCCCCGAAAGCCCTAGGTGCTAAACACACCCCACCTTCCACTGTGCTGCCACCCCCCCCCTTTTATTTTAAATGCACAGCTCTCCCAGCCCTAGTGGGGAGTCAGCGCTGGTAAGAGAAACCAAAGACTTGTGCTGCAGCACCACCTTCTGGAAGAGAAGAGGAAGGCTTCCCATCACCAACCTGTTAAAACTATTAGAATCAAACTAAACAAGGCTTTTACATAAATAAGAAAGGTGTCTGCTGCTTTAGATGTGGTGGCAGAGGCACTTTTCATGAAACACTATGAAAAATCATGGTAATATGGTATCACAAAAGGAAAATGACAATTTTCTAGTAACAGATCCACAAAACACGGACCATTGCAATCTGATACATAATTCAAAACTAGCTATTATGATGGACTTCAACAAACTACAGGAAAACTTATGAAGGCAATACTGTGACCTGTGACCTCAGGAATAAAATTAGTGAATAGAAGAAATACTTTAGCAAAGAGATTGAAATTCTAATGAAGAACCAAACAGAAATTCTGGAGCTGGAAAACTCAAAAAATGAAAGGAAGAATGTATTTTGAAAGCATTGGAAATAGATCAGATCAGATGGAAGAGAGAATTCATGAGCTGGAAGATAGGGATCTAGAAATGATTCAGGTGGAAGAGGAGAGAGAACTAAGATGTTAAGAAAGTAAAGAAACCCTGTGAAAACTATTAGACTCCATTAGGAGAGTTATCATTAGATGAATGGGAATTTCCAGAGGGATAAGAGAGAGAGAAAGGAGCAGAGTGCATATTTAAGGAAATAAGAGCTGAGAACTTCTCAAACCTGGGGAGGGAACTGGACAGACAAGTCCACAAAGCTAATAAAACACTTATCTCAATGTGAAAAGACCTTCTTTAAGACACATTATATTGAAACTGTCAAAAGTCAATGGTAAAGAATTTAAAAGGCAACCTGGGGGAAAAAGACAATAACTTACAAAGGAACCTGCATTAGACTTTCAGCAGATTTCTCTGCAGAAACTCTACAGCCTTGTGAAGAGCGGAATGATTTTTTTCAAAATAGTGAAAGATAAAACCTGCCTCCCAAGAATATCTGGCAAAGTTATCCTTCAGATATGAAGTAAAGATAAAGGCTTTCCCAGACAAACCACAACTGAGGGGAGTTCACCACCAATAGACCTGCCTTACAAGATACGTTGCAGGGAGCTCTTCAAGCTGAAATGGGAAGATGAAAATACACAAAATGCTGATTAAGGTGGTAAATGGACAATTAGAAGACTGTAACTCTTTTTTACAATAGTATATTAAACCCTTAATTATAGCATAAAGTTTAAAGGAAAAGTATTAAAAATAATTGTACCTGCTACCACTTGGTAACAAAATCACTGCCTGAAAAGGTAATTTGTCACATCAAAAATACTGAAGAATAACATTCATCATATGGTTTCACTCATATGTGGAATGTAACAGCGCAGAGCTATAGGGGAAGGGAGGGAAAACCCATGAGAGATGCTGAACTCCAGGACCCAAACTTTGGGCTACAGAAGGGCGGGGGTGGGGGGATGGGTAACCGGGTGTTGGGTATTAAGGAGGGCACGTGTTGTGATGAGCACTGGGTACGCAACTAATGAATTGTTGAACACTACCTCAGAAACAAACGGTGTGCTGTATGTTGACTAATTGAACATAATAGTTAAAATAAATACTGGAGTATCAAAAGGATGGAATTATAGGCAAATCAAGATAAATGGCTATCTGCAGAAAAAATGGCTATTTCATCTAGAGGTGTTTTTTGTAGTCCTCATGGTAACCACTAGGCAAAAAATGTAGAGCATAGACAGGGAAACATAAAGAAGAGGGGAGACTGAGCAAATCACCATGGAAACCACCAACTTACAAAGGTAGAAACAGAACGAAAAAGAAACAGTGGGAAAGCAAAAGATAAAATGGCACTAGTAAATCATTACATATCAATAACTGCCCAGAATTGAACCCAGCAATCAAGGGCTCAGAGTGGCTGAATGGATTTCAAACAACAGCAACAAAAACCACACAGGACTCCGCTATATGCTGAAGACACCAGCAGGCACAAAGTAAAAGGGTGGAAGGTGACCATCCAGGCGGTGGGAATCAAAAGAAGGTAGGTGGGGCATCCCTCTCTCCAAGTCGAAAAGGGTCACGGGGACAAGGAAGGCCATCACACAATGGTAAGTGAATCTGCACGTCAAGAAGATAGAACACTTGTGTGTACAGTTCCAGCGCCCAAGCACCAAGTACATTAGACAAATACTAAGAGATCTTGAGGTACAACTCAATAATGCAATGACAATAAAGGACCCAGATACCCTATCTCAGCAGTGGATGGATCAGGAAGTTGATAAGGAAACCCCGGAATTGAACCACACTTCAGAGCAAACAGACTTCACGGACATATGTGGAACATTCCAAAGTAAGTCAAGAACTTGGTTGGTTTAGCAACAAAAAACAACCTGATCAGAAAATGAGCAGAAGAACTAAATAGGCATTTTTGCAAAGAGGACATCAAAATGGTCAACAGGTGCATGAAAAATTCACAACATCACACATTGTCAGGGTGATGCAAATCGAAAGCTCAGTGAGGTACCACCTCACACTTGTTAAAATGACCATCACTGAGAAGACGAGACAACAGGTGCTGGTGAGGATGTGGTGACAATGGAACCTTTATACTTTGTTGATGGGAATGTGAGTTGGTGCAGCCACCATGGAAAAGAATGTGGAGGAATATGGAAGTTTCTCAAAAAATTAAAAATAGATCTACCATATGATCCAGCAACTCCACTTCTGGATATATACCCAAAGGAAATGAAAACAGGATTTTGATGAGATAAGTATTTTGATGTTTATTGCAGCATCATTCACAATAGCCAAGCTATGGAGACACCCAACTGCCCATCAACAGATGAACGGATAAAAACCGTGTGGTACATATACACCACGAAATATTGACCGATAAGAAAGGAGGATATCCTGCCATTTGCAACAACTTGGATGGACCTCGAGCACGTTATGGTATGCAAGTCAGAGAAAGACAAGTACTGTGTGATACCATTTATGTGCGGAATCTCAAAAAGTTAAAAAAAAAAAAAAGTAAGTGATGGTTACCAGGGAATGATGGAGGGTGTAAGATTGGTGATGTTTAAGGGTACAAACTTGTAACAAGTAGTAACTAAGCCATAGAGACCTACTGGATAGTATAACGAATAGAGATAATAATAGTGTACTAAATTACGTAATGTTATAAATGTTACTCTGACAATCATATGACAGTATACAAATGTAACGCGTTATACACCTTAAACTTACAGTGTCACATGCTCAATTTATTCAATAAAGAAGACATTATTGTTTGTAAAAAGAATGATCATACACAGGCATGCACAAAGTGAGTTTAAAATTCTAGCACCCTACGACGTCAGAGTTGGATAAAATTGACTAATGGGCAGTACTAAGAAAACCAGTGACATTGTCACAAGGATAGCCGAAACAATACTTTCTAAAGTCGTATAAAAAGGTAAAGTTAAAAGGGAAATGTTTTTAAAATGTCAATGTATAAATTTTGTGTGGGTTACCATTCCTTTTTAAACATTTTTTAGGTTTAAAACCCCTGGGTTTTCAGATGGCTCATGAGGGAGGAGTTGATATAGGTGTTGGGATTTATATACACACAACAAAAAGGGAGTTTATCCCAAATCTGAGGCGTATATATGTAAAAAGAATCAATCTGCTAGAAGTGGGATGTAGGTAATTCTCTGCAAAATGGTAACCAGAGAAGAAGGTTCATTGTTTGCGCGCACAGCATCCTTGCGAGTGGTCACGGACTGAAGGTTACGGGGCGGTGCATAAGCTGTGTGCTTGAGTGTGTCCAGCAAAATGCCTGCACATCATGAATGTTCAGAAAGTGTTCTTGGGTCTCTCTTCCCCACTCTTGGTGGTGAGCCTCATCTCGGAGCCCGGGGATCGCGGTACAACAGTGTCCACGCTAGTCTTGACTGCCATTGGTGAAAAATGGGACACAAATGCGTTGATTAAACCAGTTGTTTAGTGTGGGCCCTGGTAAACTGGGAGGGAGGCAAGGAGGAAGTGAAGCAGCAGGGGCAGGGGCATGAGAAGTCAGCAGATTTCTCGGATGTTGAACATAAGAGTTTTTAGGAAACGGAAGGGTGTACCCTGTGAGTAATAAGAAAGAAAGCGTGCTCAGAGAAGGAAAGTTCCTTTGTGTGGATTTGGAAAGCGTTCTTGAAGCTCCTGGATCAAGGGTGCTGGGGTCCAGGGGTGTGCGTCCCTTCTTTAGTTGTCCTTACTGGGCGAAGGAGAGAATGTGTGGGAAGGAGCCGTTTTAGGTTTGGAGCTCAAAGAGTTGGCGTATCTTGGTTATTTATTGAAATACCAGTGTGGACGGACGGAGGCAAAACCCAAAGCTGAGATCCACAGTTATGGCTGGGCTCTGCCATACTACTGCTAGGATCCGAGAAGAATTTCTGTTAACAACACCCTAGCAGAGATGGATTGAAGAGCTTGACGTTCGCGTCTACCTTTCTCTAATGCACAGCAGTCCTGCTGATGTGGCTGTGACGTGCATGCCCGGCGTTAGGGGCCCGAAACATGAGGTGACTGTCCTACCCCTACTCTTCCCCAGAGTGATGTGTGACAAGTTCAGAAAAAGAAGAGCACTGAGATTTGACATACCAGATACTAAGATGTGTTAATACTGAGTGTTAACTAAGTGTTACAACTAATATTGTAACTAAGTATTAACTAAGTGTTACAACTAGTATTGTGACTAAGTATTAACTAAGTGTTACAACTAGTATTGTGACTAAGTATTAACTAAGTGTTACAACTAGTATTGTGACTAAGTATTGATACTCAGTATTTGAAACTACGAGCTTCAGATACTCTGGGCTATAGAGCAGTGAAAGAAAACAGGCCCGAGGCGTCCCTACTTTTCAACTGATACTTTCCTGACCCGAGGGCCTCTCTGAGTTGAGCCACGTGCCGTCTTGTCCCTTCAACCCCCTGGCCCAGGAGAGAGCGGGAGGAGGACTACTTCTGAGTCCAGATCGTACTGTTCTAGTCCTGTGAGTTGGGAGGAATCCAAATGCCGGTCGTCTCGGGTATCTTCGTTTCTTCAGGACCACGAGGCTGTAGACTCACCGACGTGACTTTGGGAAGTTACCGGTGGTGTTGGTAGTGCCACTTCCTTACAGCGGGTCAGCTCAGACAGCCGCGCCGGCGAGCGAACCCCTCGCAGCCGTTTTATCACTGGGCGCGCCCTGGGCAATAATGACGCGCTCCGGTGATCGGCGGTTTACTAAGTTGTTTTTTTAATTAAAATTTTCCCCTAAGTTATTGCAGTGTCACCCACACTTTATACCTTCTAAGGAGGTTCTTGACTTTGTCCGTTGGCCTTCCCTCGGCCCACACGCAGGTGTAGTTCAGGCTCCTTCCCTTTTCGTGACGCTTTTCCTTGAGAGAATTTCATTCCGCCCTCCGGCTCCGATTTGCGTGGCCTGGTGCGGGCAGCTCTCCCACCGAGGGCAGTTGTACAGGGCGCGGCCCTCGAGGATGTGGACAGACGCTCACACCTTGGGCAGTGGAGAAGGCTGTTAGCCTCTGCAGCCTTGTGATTTTGCTAACACGGGCTTTTATCATGTAAGACACTTGTATGAATAGTGGGACTGGGAGTGACTGGACCATGAAAGCCTTTTCTCTTGAGGAAAGGCCCTCTTAATTCCACCAAAGCAAGTGGTTTTCTAGTGGTGTTGTTAGCGGGCATGCATCTTGTCAGTTACCTTTTCTTACGGTCACTCATCTTAAAACCGAATCACTCAACGTAACCACCATTTATTTAGCTCATAATTCTGGGTGCGCTGGCTTTGCTGGTCTGTGTTGTTCCTGGGCCGGTTGGCGGATCGCCGGGCTGGCTGGTCTATGCGGCCGTGGCTGGGACCGCTCGCCTCTATTCGTGTAGCTTCTTACCTTCCGGTAAGCTTGTCTGAACATCCTCACATGGGGGCAGGGTTTCGAGAGCCGCGCAAGAGGGTGAGCTTCATGCCCAAGCGTCTCGTGAGCCTCTGCTCGGGTCATCCCCGCTCACTTCCATTGGCCAAAGCAAGTCCCAACTGAGAGGGCACCCCTAGCTGCGGGGCAAGGGGACATGGATATAGGGAGAGGAGGAATTTAGGGCCGTGTTTGTCGTCCAGTGTATGGCACAACGGGCTGTAGTGGTCAAGGAGGTTAACCTTGAACCACTGGGATTCCCTATTTTTTTAGGAACTCAGTTGAAAAAAAAAAAAAAAAGATAATTTTATGGGTTGGCTGGAGAGGCCCAAAGGTTTCAGATTGGCAGTTGGTCAGAAGTAGGTTTTATTTGTCCTGAACCATGTTTAAAAGCTTTTTGTTTGTGTTTTTAGGGCAACACTTAACATCCAGAGATTTTGCATAAAATCTGAATTTCTGACTTTTGGAAGACAGTCTGGGAAAAATTGTTAGAAGCCAAGGAAAAAGTGCTGCTTTGCCAATACCAGAACACTTCACTCCTAGCTGGTTTTATCACTCACGGCCCTCTGACACCGGATGTGTGGGGTTCTCCACACCCGCAGCTTTCCGGTTCTCCGCGGACACCAGCTGGGGCCGGGCAGACTGCGTAGCTTAGGGCCTCAGTCTGATAAGAGTGCCGCACTTCCGGCACCGGGCGCAGTCCCATATCGCACCGGTTCTTCTGACCGGCGAGCTATAGATCGGGGCTTCCCATGACTCCTTCCTCAAGCTCAGTGATGTGCTAGAACTGCTCACAGAAATCAGGGAAAACCGTTTATGACTATTATTGGTTTATTATAAAGTATACAGATCAGGAATAGCCACATGGAAGAGATCAAGGGACCCGCTATGGGGGGCACTACACTTCCATCCCATCTCCAGGCACAGTAACCCCCTGTCTTACCCCCCCCAACACCCAGTACCTCAGTGTGTTCACCAGCCGGAAGCATTTGGAACCCCATCATGTTTACATAGACAGGATTGAGTCAGTCTTTCTCAGTTGGTGATTAGCTCAGCCTCCAGCCTGTCTCCCTCCCTGGAGGTTGGGGGTGGATCTGAAAGTTCCAACCCTATAATCACGTGGTTGGTTCTTCTGGCTGTCAGCCCCATCCTGAAGCTGTCTAGGGGCCCAGCAGGAGTCACCTCATTAGTAAAGTAAATCTTTATGGTTGAAGGGGGCTAGTATGGATAACAAAAGATGCTTCTCTCACCTCTGTCACTCGGGAAATGCCAAGGGTTTTAGGAACTCTGTGCCAGGCACGAAGCATAAGGAAGCATATCTGGGCATTATAGCAAGTTTCAGCAAAGTATTGAACTCGTATAGACACCAGGTAATGGTTATTCCTTTGAAGAAGCTGTGGTTTTCAGTTTGCCAGACTGTTCCCCGTTTTGTTGTCTCCGCCATAAGGCTGAGTGTCACTGGCCACTTGTCAGAGGAGTTGCACGGTTCATTCTCTCATTGCAGAGAAATTTCGGTCACCGTTTCTAACAAATACAAAACCATGGAAGGTACCACATGGTCAAGGAAAATGGAAGCATGTCACTTTGCGTACGGAAAGAATATTCTTGGGTGTTTCATATGCAGTTTGCGTTTTGGTGTCCAAAGAACTTTCTCCTATAAAAGTGGCTTGCCTGACTCACACTCTCTCCTTGGCTCCGGTAGACAAGTGGGTTTAGGACCCTTGTAATTCTGTACAGGCAGAGTTTGCACTCAGCCCTGCGGTCAGAGAGGTCCATCACACCGTCGTTCTGCTAGCGCACGCCACGTTACCCCTTCTCAGATTGCCCTGGGCTGTGATGCCAGTGCCCTGCAGTGAGACACCTTGTTAAAGCAGACCTCGGGAGGTCCTCGTGTTGTGCGGTGATGAAGCTGTTGGGAGTGATGTTCTGCAACACGGAGTAGCTTCTTCTCTGAGGATTCTCCGAGAACTGACTGATTTGTTCTTCCTTGGACATTTGAAACCTATGACCGTGTCTCTCTTTTCATGAGTGTTTTAGGGTTTAGAGTCTCCTTATAGACTTTGTGTAGCTCTTATGGACGGACATACTCTTAGTTTCATCTTGAGTCCCCATTTTTTTCATTATTTTCTTATCTGTTTTATGTTATTTTTAAGTCTACACTTAAAATCTGATTTTTCTTTTCTGGTAAATATTGTTGATGCACAGCTGTCTGTGTGCCAGCAGCTGATCCCAAGAAGACAGAACTGTGTTCCATATCGAGCTGGGGCACGATGAGCGCTTAACTCCCAGACCTCGCTGCCTCCACCGGATTTGTCCCTTTGCTCATTTACTGTTGAGCACTGAAGCCGCGTGTGAACTGCATGCTCTTTGTTTTGCTTCTCCCATCAGTATTTCTGTGATTTTGTTTGCTGTATGTTTTGTTTTTAGTTTTTGCTAAGACATTTACCGTATGTGTCAGAGAACCTCTATAAATTGGATAGCTCTTCCCATACTAGATGCTTAGTGAATGTTTGAAGAAATGCATGAATTTTAATAAAAATAGTTTTTGTGTATTTTTTAGCTCAAATAGTTTTCTTGTATTTTTTAGGTTACAGAAAATAGCTTCCAATTAAATGAGGATTATAAATAATCACCTGATCCTTTGAGTAGAAGCTTTTCTCCCCCTCCCAGCCTGTTTTGTTTGTAGTAAATATGTTAAGTTTAAAATATAGTCTTCTCTTGTGTCTGTGAATTGATAGAGTACCTTTCAGAAATACACTGGTCTAGGGGTGCCTGGGTGGCTCAGTCGGTGAAGTGTCTGCCTTCGGCTCAGGTCATGATCTCAGGGTCCTGGGATCGAGCCCCACGTTGGGCTCTCTGCTCAGCGGGGAGCCTGCTTCCCCCTCTCCCTCTACCCCTTCCCCCACTCATGCTCTCCTTTTTTCTAATAAATAAATAAGATCGTTAAAAAAAATAAATATGCAGGTCTAGATAGGCTAAAAAAGAGGAAATAGAGTCAGGTGTTAAGAGCTGGGCTCTGGTCTAGAAGAGATCTGGTTTGAATCCTAACTGAATCTCTTGCTGTCTTAGTGACACTGAGAAAATAACTTCTCAGGGCCCAGCTTCCTAACCTGTGAACGGATTTTATAATCATGACCATCTTATAGTGGCATTGTGAGTATACGAGATCATACATGAAAACACTTAGAAGTTTCACTTTTGGAAAGGTAGGCTAAGTAGTAATTTGGTCAAAGCGTACTTTAAAACAGGCGTCATTACTCGAGATAAGGTAGATGTTTCTTAATAAAATTTTAAACCCACTGGGAACATAAAAGAATTTAACAATTTAAAACTCGTATACACAATAACATGATCTCAATATTGAAAGAACTATGAGAGATGGTAGGTTTTTAATATAATTCTCTCAAACTGTTAAAAGAAGCAAATTAAAATCAATAGCAGTAGTGAAGATTTGAACAACTAAAGCAACAAATTTAGCCTGTGTTACAGAAATTGAGCATTGGAGCCAGAAACTTTGGCATATAATTTTTTTGAGAGCATGGAATTTGCTTGCAGACCAATCATCTAATGGCCATATGCTGGGCATTATAGCAAGTTTCAGCAAAGTATTGAACAAAGTATAGAGCATGATACCTGAACATCCTGGAATCACACTATAAATCAACACGGAGAGATTAATAGAATATTCTAGTATGTTTGTAATTTATCAGTTACTTCTGATGGGTTCACGAAGTCACAGTGGATGTCGAAAATACTGTGATGGGTAGTGAGGGGAATAGAAGCGAAGCTTACGGGATAGATGTCAGCTGGATTAACAGAGTACAGAACCTGCTGCTCTGCAAAAGCAGTGAGAACACTAGCAAACATGGTCAGAATCAACTTTTTCTTAGCCAAAGACACACAACAGTCTGAGGAGCATTTATTCTAGAAAAATGGTTGAATCCCAATGGGGACATTAAGTCTTGTGATGCGTTAATATGTCCTGTTTCGTGTCCTAAGCTTCGTGTTGTCTTAATATGTCCTAGTCCATCCCCACTGCCCCAGCGCTGCAGTAGCCTAAACCCGATAGCTTGTAGCCCCAGGAAACACCAGCGAGGGGGTGCGGAACCGAGCACGGCTCCTTCAGAGTCCCGTCCGCAGAGAACCGTCGTTCCGCGGGTTCTGAGGCCGTTGCCTGGAAGCCCATGCACAGGGCTTGTCTTTATTGAAGTCACTCATCCTGTGCAGGGAAGAAGCTGTTCTCGGGGGGCGTGGGAGGGTTTCTTGTTGGGGCCAGTTATCAGCAGCCGTTCAGCTCCGCAGCCGCCTGAAGCAGTGGTTGTGGTTGGGGCGAGCAAGACGCCGATTGAAGAGATTAAAGGAAAAGCTGGGGAATGAGATATTCATAGGGAACTTTGAAAAGCTCCTGTGTGTTCCTGGGAAGCTAGAAGCCGGGCCTGCCAGGGAGACGTGACAAGGCTTTACGCTCTCACCCCCGCCTGATGCTGAAGTCTGAAGCAAACCGAGGCAGGGTTGTCAGCTGTCCGCCTCCACTTGCCCCGACACACACAAGCCTCGGCGGAGGCGGGAGCCTTCCTGGTTGAGGCGCTTAGGGCTGTTTCTGGCCGGCCACTAGCAGACTACTAAGCTAACCAAGCAGGCTGAACACAAGGAAGGATTCCAGAACTTACCAGAGAAGTTCAGTAACAACGAAAACAGCGACAAACGAATAAAAAACAGCAGCCCTGCGTTGGGAGGTATCTGATGCCCAGAGTCGTGCGTGATATTATATAAAATGTTAAATGTTTGTTTAAAAAATCATGAAATAGACCAAGAAGTGAGTGTGGTGGCCCATACACAGGGAAGAAAACAGCTAATCGAAAATGTCTTCTTTCTTTTTCTTTTTAAAGATTCCACATACAGGTAAGTTTGTGCAGCATTTGTCTTTCCGTATTTGGCTCATCTCACTTTGCATAATGTCCTCCAGGTTCATCCGTCATGTTGCAAATGACAGAATTTCCTTTTTCCTCATGGCTGAATAATGTGGCATTTTCTTTATCCGTTCATCCGGTGATAGACACTTGTCCATGTCTGAGCTGTTGTGAATAACGCTGCAGTGCACGTGGGGATGCAGATATCTTTTCAAGATACTGATTTCGTTCTTTTGGATAAACACCCAGAAGTGGGACTGCTGCATCATATGGTAGTTCTGTTTCTCGTGTTTTTGAGGAGCCTCCATAGTGACTGTACCAATTTACATTCCCACCAGCAGTGCACAGGGTTCCCTTTCCTCTGTGCGTCCTCATCGCTCGTGTCATCTCTTGTCTTCTCGAGAAGAGCCATTCCCCACGGGGCTGGTACTTGGATTGACATCTCCTTGCTTATGAGCGACGTTGAGGTCCTTTTCAAGCACCTGTTGGCCACTCGCATGTCTTCTTTGGAAAAATGTCCGTGCTAGTCCTTTGCCCATTTTTAAATATCAGATTAGGTTTTTTGCTTTTCAGTTGTAGGAGTTCCTTACATATTTTGGATATGAAACCTGTTCAGACATATGATTTGCGGAGATTTTCTTCCATTCTGGAGGTTGCCTCTCTGACTTTGTTGTGCAGAAGCTCTTTAATTTGGTGCAGTTCACTTGTTCGTTTTGTTGTTGTTGTTGTTGCCTGCACTTTTGGTGTCCTATCCAAAACCTGTTGCCAAGACCAAGGTGAAAGACCTTTTCCCTGTGTTTTCTTCTAGGAATTTTACAGTTTGGGGTCTTTTATTTAAGTCTTTACTCCATTTTGACTTAGCTTTTGTGAGTGATGCAGGGATCCAGTTTTCCCAGCACCATTTGGTGAAGAGACTGCCCTTTCCACATAGAGTGATCTTGGCTCCCTCGTTGTTGACTATATATACACATGGGTTTATCTCGGGATTCCTGATTCTGTTCCATTTGTCTGTTTGCTTTAATGTCATTCATGTTTTCATGTGAGTGTTAACATCATACTTTTTTATTACTGTATTTCTGTGCTGTAGTTTCAGATCAGCAGGAAGTACAATGCTTCCTGCTTTGTTCTTTTTTTTTCATTAGGATTGCTCTGGCTATTTGGAGTCTTTTGTGGTTCTGTAGGAAATTTAGGATTGTTTTTTCTCTTTCTGTGAAAAGGGTCATTGGAATTTAGTAGGGATTGCCCTGAATCTATAGATGGCTTTGGGTGTTAACAGTCATTTTCATTATCACCATATTAATTCTTCTGATCCATGAACATGGGATATCTTCCCATTTATTTGTGTTTTCAACTTACTTGATCAATGTGGAGAAGTTCTTGAAACTAATACAACAATACACTTTCTAAGGCTCCATTCCTAGAAGATGATTCAGTCTTGAGAGAGGCCCCGGAACGTGAGTTTGCAGGTGCCTCTGATACGGGTGGTCCTGACCACACTTGGAGAAACACTGCTGTGAGGCTTTCCTTGACAAAGGGCCAGCCAGTACTGTCTGTGAACTGACCGTCTGAGGCAGGCGTTGAGGTGCGGGGCTGGGGGAGCAGGCTCTGGGGTCCCATCTCAGCTTGGGTGTCAGTATTGATACTTGTGGATTCTCAAACAAGCTACTTAGCCTTTTGAGTCTCAGTTTCATCGTGTCTAAAGTTGGTAGAAGTAGCGACTACCGTGTTGTTTTACTGTGAAGGTTTCATGAACTAAAGAGAAGGGTGAAGCACAGAGCACCCAGCACCTGACGAATACTCGGTAAATCCTTCCCCTTCGTCGTCCTCCTCTTCTCCTCTTGCATAATTCGGCCGCAACTAACAGCCCAGATTCTGGTTTTAATGCTGTCGATGTTTGGACCACTTTGGTTATTTTTTTTTTAATGTTTTGTTCAGTAGGAACGTCAAACTTACTCTCTAAGCTGTTTGATTTCTTGCAAACTTAAATCTCTACCTTTTTTCCTTGCTGTAGAGATTGTTTCTCATTCTACCTTCCAAGCCAGTGGCCTGCTAATCTCTATGGAAAGGCAAAAAAGGAAGAGGGATTTTTATGTCCAGTTGTCAGCGCATTTGTATTTATGATTGTTCTTAATTCAGATTTAAATGAGCAGGATGAAGGATCGTCACAATAATCTTACCAAGATTCACTGGGTATTTTCACTGGGGATGGGGTTTAGGATTGTATTTCCCTTTTATTTTATTGTCCTTTTTAATTGTTCTCAGCAGCATTGTCACAAATTATTATCATTATTTTAAGGTTATAGCATTCTCTTGCATTTTGGGAACAAAAACGATGCAATCTCTGTATAGAATGGTGATGGATAAATGGCCGTGCCAAGAACCTCTTGCTTGTCCTGGGGAATAGAGGCCAATCCGAGGCAGATGTAAGATCCTTGAGGCTCAGAATATTTCTCCAAGGTACTTTTCATGTTTTGAGTCCCTTAGGAATAAGCCCTGTAATTCCCAGGGACTTTAACTCCTCTTCATGCTTCCTCGGCTCTTTGGTAAGAGATGTACAAACTTCCTTGATCATAGCATCTCAGATTTTAGTACCGACTAAAATTTCTTACTGGTACTGTTAGTGTCCAGGGCTTCCTTTTTTGCAAGTGAAGGAAGTTTGTAAAATAACTGTGGCCTTTGGAATTTACTGTTCATAATCCTAAGTAGTTACGAAGGCGTAGTGAAAGGTCACGCTGGTTCCCACTTTGCATTAGGCAGCTTTATGACAAAGTCCTGTAAGTATCAGATAATGATAGCCAGCAGTATCCGTTAAAACAGTCTCTTCTACTTCTATTTTCTGTACGACATAAAGTCCAGTTAAGGTAGCATAGCTTGTCTGTTATTAAGGAGGCCCCCAGCAAGAGGGGTGATGAGACCGAATGTGCCATTAACAGGATGCTCCTGTTTTTCGTTTTCAGTAATTGATGTCCTTTGCTCAGTCGTGACACAGGGTTGAACTTTTAAGGATTCCCTTTGTATGCCAGTGTTGGAGACGGATTAAAGCAATGAGTCTGTCAGTATTTTAATCACTTCTTAACTTTGGTCAGAGAGTCTCCACTCTTAATAACTTTGGGTTTAGACCCTTCTGATTTTTCCATATGTCACTAACCAGATCATTACAAGCGTTGGTTTGGCCTGCATGCCCTAAAAAGTTAGGTTAGCTCAAGTCAACAATACCGAGTAAAAAGTAGCTTCACGGACCTGCCTGCGTGGCTGGGTTAAAAGAAATACGGTTCTTGCCCTTCGAGGTCTTAACAGTCAGAGACTGATTAGGCTGATACTGATAGATACAAAAACATAAACCACTTCGGTGGTGAATTTTATGGCATGTGAATTATATTTCAGTTTTTAAAAGTGCATAGACTTTGAAGCAAAAAATGCATAAATAAATTCTGGGGGTAAATACAAATTCTGGAAAGCTAATAGTGAAGAATTTGGTCAAAGCATTATTAAAGGGAAATGTCTTCCTAGTTGCAAATTTATCGAAGAA
Source organism: Enhydra lutris kenyoni (assembly GCF_002288905.1). NCBI lineage: Eukaryota > Metazoa > Chordata > Mammalia > Carnivora > Mustelidae > Enhydra > Enhydra lutris. Next base: position 41,510,172 of record NW_019154097.1, read on the forward strand.
GATGAATTATGACACTCTTTTGTTTTTTGTTTTTAATTTATTAGAAAGAGAGAGAGCGAGAGCACAAGAGGGGGCGGTCAGAGGGCGAAGCAGACTCCTCACTGAGTGGGGAGCCCCATGTGGGGCTTGATCCCGGAACTCTGGGATCATGACCTAAGCCGAAGGCAGATGCCTAACCAACTGAGCCACCCAGGAGCCCCTATGGGACCCATTTGAAGGGAGAACAGGAAGGTTTTGGAAAGCATGCAGTCTGGACTTTAACTACCAAGTGGACTAGATAAGAATGAATGACTTTAACGAAATGAGTCCGTGATGTGGAGTAGTGGAGGGTGAGTGGTGGTCAGGAGACTGATCAAGAAGGCACAGAAGCCTAACCTGCCGCACACATTCTTCTTGGGGGTATGGTCCTTTATAAGGCTTGGTTGCTCTTTTAGCTTCACACTGCTTAGAGCTCCCTGACTAGTCGGTCATTGTTCGCTTCCACAAGGCTGAACTTTAAACCCACTCTGGCTCTCCAAGGCACAGGTGAGGCTCAAAAAAGGTTTGAGCTTTTTGGGTTGTTTCTCGGTCCTTCGAAAACTTCTTCCTCAGTGAATTGAGGATGGGAGGTGGCCTGTCAGCACAGACCCCACACGGCTGCGGCGCTTCCGCCGTATGAAGCTTGAGCGGCGGAGTTCACGGCGAAACCCAAGTCTGAGACCCCTTCTGATTGCCCTGGGCTCATGGTGCCTGACCTGAAGCTAGATCTCATTTTGTTTGTTTTCCACTAAAAGCTAGTGTTTGAAGAGGGGCCAATTTTAAGTGATTGAACGCTTTCAGTTTCTTAAGAATGGCGTCCGGTCATTGTTAGACATAATCAACTGACAGCCCATCCTGCCACATTATGAAAATCGTTTCTTCAGTCCTTTGGGAGAGGCAGAAGCCTGTAGACCTGTGCGATGTTTTATTACCCCATCTCCTGTAGGCTGTAAATTCTACATCATGAAAAGCCTGATACAGGCATAATTTTTCCCGTTTTTTGTTTTTTTAAATTACGAAGGAACCTCAAACCAGTTACCCAGCTGTATGTCAGTGTGGATGCTAGCACCGAAGATCGCCTGAAGAAAATCGACCGCCCACTCTTCAAGGATTTCTGGCAGAGATTCCTCGATAGCTTAAAAGCTTTGGCAGCAAAGGTAAGAACTGTGACATCTTTAAAAGAGCGAGAGAGAGAAAAGAAGTGGAGAAGAGGGTTTTTTTCCTTTTCTTTTAAAAATAATAATCATAAAAAAAGAAGAAAACCTTCAACCTTTGTTTAGCCTTCTACTTTCTTATTCAGTAAATATTTGTTGAGTTCCTCTTAAGTTTGTAGCACTCTGCCTTATATGTATAATTTGCCCTTCACGTATTTAGGGAGACAGAGACATAGTCCAGAAGTTAATAAAACGTTGCAAAGTAGCCAGCTCGTAGCAGCCCTAGAAGATGTGCCAGCAAATATTGTATATGGTCAAATATGAGGCTAATTTTCTTGAATTTCTAAGACCAAATTTCCTACCCAGTAGGGAATGCAACCTCAGAATGTCCAGATTTTGGCTTTCTCTGCCAACATTTGCCCTTTCTTTCTTTTGTTTTTCAATTTTATTTTAAAAGATTTTATTTAGTTACTTGACACAGAGAGGGCAGGGGAAGCAGAAGAGAGAGAGAGAGAGGCAGACTTCCTGCTGAGCAGGGAGCCTGGGTGGGACTTGATCTCAGGACCAGGAGATCATGACCTGAGTGGAAGGCAGATGCTTTAACTGACTGAACCACCCAGGAGCCCATATTTGCCCTTTCTTATGCCTTCTCTTACGTCATACTTACTTTCCTATTCTTTCAGACCTCACGTCGCCTTCTGATTCTTCTTTTCCATTAACCCCGATCTCGATAGTTGGTATTTTCTGTTAGTTCTGCCTCTGTTGTTCTCATGTAGCAATCCCCCTTCCTGTCCTCTCGCTTTGGCCCCGCAGTTCTCGACACTTTACCCAAACACAACAGATAATGGGAAGACCCGCAGGACCTTCAAAAATCAGTTTCTTATTCCTAGTGGGATTTGAGAATCTGCATTTTGAACATCCCTCCTCTCTCTCCTTTGCCCGGCACATACTTCACCCTTCTCTGTCCGGCCTCAGAAGGCCGTACTTCCTGCCGATGGGCCCACCACTTCTTGAGTTTTGGGTTCCCTCCCCGGAGCCTGGGTCACCCTTTCTTTCTGTGTCTTTGACCTGCAGAAGTTCTTTGTGACCCGCGGAAGTTCTTTGTGACCCGTGGGGCTCGGTGTCATGAGCACTTCAGGTCTGAAGCCTTCCCCAGGGGCAGAACGCCGTCCCCGTCTCTCTCCTTGGGTTTTGTATCAATAAACACACGTCATTTCTTTTGTTTTATCTTCGCTGCTTTTCTCCTCAGCTGGATTCCTCGCTCCTGTCTGAGCCGCACACGAGGTCTAGCGCAGCACACTTAATGGTATTTCACAGTGATCCTTAGAGCATGAATGGGTGGAAACCCAACGGACTCCGCAGTGCTGACATGTACATACATGTTTCCGGACTGTTCAGATGTTGACAACTCCCCCTCCCCCTCTTTTGTGCTGGAGAAGTTAAATCCGTACCTGTGTTTGGTGATTTGGCGATTAAGGCTGACGTTCTGTAGGCAGCGCAGAATCCGCACGTGGTGTCCGATCGTCTTGGACTCTTTATAGATGATCAAGCTGGGTGGGTGATTTATAAGGCGGGCAGGCTGGGTGCCTCGTGGGCTCCTAAAATCTCGGTCTCTGGACTCCACGCTTAGCTCTGTGGCCTTTACCTGCGGCCGAGACGGGCGTTGGGTGGCCTGCAAGTGGGAATGCGCGTAGGTTGGAGGCGGCCAGCAGGAGCCGGCGTCCTGGGACGCGTCTGAGCTCGTTAGCCGCGCTGTGTTCCGAGTCAGCTGCGGGAGACCAGAAGTGCGCTTTACTAGATGGGCTTAATAGCTGCTGCTTTTCTCTTTTGGTCAGAATTTTTCACAAAACGCATTCTTATCTCGAAGTCACAAGCCTTTGCATGTCCGTTTCCATTCTCAGTACTTCGGATTGACTCACTGAGAGTAATGCAGTAACTTGAAGTTCTGCAGTGTTTTCTAACCTGTGAGCTTTTTACACACAACGTCATTATTGTGTCCACGTAGCTCTGGTTGGAAAGGGTTCCTTGGGCTGTTGAGACGATCCGCCGGCAGATGAGCACCTGGGCGGCTCCGTCGGTTCAGCATCCGTGACTCTTCATCTCCGCTCAGGTCATGATCTCACGGGTCGTGAATTCGAGCCTGGTGTGGGGCTCCGTGCTGGGTGTGGAGCCGGCTTAAAAAAATGTGCAACTGTGTGCTGGCAGATCAGGGCAGCCACATTCTAAGCGTTTTGTAGCAATTAGAGTCCCTGTTTCTTATTATATGGTTTACGTCGCCATTTAAGAAAGAATGTCTGTTATCTGTGGCAGGAAGCTGCTCTGAAAACTTTTCTTAATTGTAGCTGTGTTATTTCCTTCTCAATATCGAATATCATTGATACAGTAGATACTATCAAGAAAGGTCTGTTTTACTGCTGCTTAACACTCACAAATGGAACACTTAGTTGCAACTGTTCTTACGAGGTAGGGTCAGACTGTAATCTGGTATCACTGAGTTTTTAAATAAAAACTTTTAAATAAGAGTGACTTTTCAGATTTTTTTAAAAAGATTTTATTTATTTATTTGACACAGAGAGAGAGAGAGAGAGATCACAAGTAGGCAGAGAGGCAGGCAGAGAGAGGGGGGAGGAAGCAGGCTCCCTGCTGAGCAGAGAGCCCGATGTGGGGCTCGATCCCAGGACCCTGAGATCATGACCTGAGCTGAAGGTAGAGGCTTAACCCACTGAGCCACCCAGGCGCCCCTCAGATGTTTTAATTAGAATGTCTGCACATCTGTACTATTATCTTTTGTACTTGTTTAGGCTTTTAGTACTTGTGTACTTTTTTGTTACTTGTTACTTGTTTTAAACAGAGAAATTTGATGTGTCCCAAGATTTTCAGCCTATTTATGAGCTAATGTAACCCAAAGTAGAAGAAGGTAGGAGGATTTTTTTTTTTTTTTTTTTAACTCTTGGCAAGTATAGTGTTTACGCTTCCAGATCTTTATCCTTTGTCAGAATGTTCCGTTTCAAATATGAGGAGAGAAATATATTAGTACTTGAGTATGGGGAGCTAAAAAGCAATTCCATCAAGATAACACAGCAAAAATGTGTCAGCTCCAATTTCCGTCCAGATAGCTACTTGTCAAATAGTCCTTTTTTGAAAAAAGAGAAATCTGTCTTGTACGGGACAGCACTGCCTGCCTCTGGCAGTAGACTTCTGTCAGCGGTGTGACCAGACGTGTTTCTGCCGGCACGCTGGTACGCCCGCGTGGAGATCCAGTAGGACAAGCGATAATAGCAGTATGCTTGAAACCTCATATTTGAAAAGAAAAACAAAAACAGTTTTCTGCATTACACTTTCTTGCATATCAGAAGTGAACATTAGCACTCTTTCTGCGGATCTGAGTGTGCTCTGACCTGATGTTATTGGAGTTGATACTGTTTCATGGTTAAGAAGGGCTTATTATACGTTGACATAGCTTTGTGTCTAATATTTAGACATCAGGGTGTCTGCGTGGCCCACAATTTGCCGATTAAAAAACAAACATTGGGGGCGCCTGGGTGGCTCAATGGGTTAAAGCCTCTGCCTTTGGCTCAGGTCATGATCCCAGGGTCCTGGGATTGAGCCCCATATCGGGCTCCCTGCTTAGCGGGGAGCCTGCTTCCTCCCCTCTCTCTGCCTGCCTCTCTGCCTACTTGTGCTCTCTCTCTGTCAAATAAGTAAATAAAATCTTTTAAAAAAAATTGAATATTTGACTTCCTTATCCCTGATCATAAAAACATTATGTGTTCATTATGGAAATTTGGGAAAAGTAAAGAGAAATATAAAGAGGCAAGGGAAGAAGTTACCTATAAATCGACCTTGAGACAACTACTGCTAACATTTAATCCTTGGGGAGTGCTTTTTTATATATATCATTCAAGTTAGTATGTTGCTTTTGTCCTTAAACTCAGGTCATAGCATGTTTCCATGCTACTGATACTTCTGTGTGACCTTCCCGTTAAGGACAGCTTAGTCTTCCATCTCGGTGTGCGATAATAGAAACTATTTATATGTTGGTTTCTGTACCCAGTTCCTGGCACAGAACTCCTAGAACATTTGTAATTTTCGAAGTGGTAAGAGTACAAGAAGCATGAGTATTTCATCTTTGACCCCAGACTTAACAAAGGGCTCTTAAAACCCTGGTAGATCCCTGAGTGGTAAGGCCACAAGGACCGTCGTTGTTCTAGTGAGGGAACTCTGGGTGGGCTCCTGGGTGGCTCCTAGATTGAGGGCGGTCACCAGAAAGACCGAGCTGATTAGAAGGTTGGAATTTTCTGCTAATTCTCCCCACTTCTCTAGAGAGAGGAGAGGGGCTGGAAATGGAGTAAATAATTGATCAGACCTATGTGAGAAGCCTCCATAAAAATCCTTGTCGGGGACTTGGGGAGCTCCCTGGTTGGTGAACACATTCACACCAGGAGGGTAACACACCCCAGCTCCATGGGGACAGAAGTTCCTGGGCTGGTTCCCAGATCTTACCTATCTTCTCACCTGGTTGCTCAGCTGTATCCATTAATAAACTGGCAAATATGCGTAAGTGTTTCCCTGAGTTCTGTAAGCTGCTTTAGCAAATTAACTGAATCTGTGGGGGAAGGGTCATGGGAACCTCTGATTTCTATGGCCCATTGGTCAGAAGCATAGGTGACAGCCTGGATTTGTCTCTGGCATGTACAGTGTGCCGTAGTGACAGAAATGAGTTAAATTGTAGGACGCCCAACTGGGGGAAAACCCCTCACACGTGGTGACCGGAAGTGTTCTGTGTGCATTACCAGTAAGGGACACACGCAGGAGACAACACCGAGTTTTCCCCTGGTCACTCACTTCCTGATTGTTGGCCAGTGGGGCCAGCAAGAGTGTGTCATGTTCTGGCGCACTTGTTTAATGGTGGGGACCCAACAGTAAGTCAGGTTCCTGTCTTTTTTTTTTTTTTTTTTTTTTTAAAATAAAGGTTTGTTTTCTAGAGAGAAACACCAGAGCAGGGGGAGGGGTGGGGGGAGAAGAGGAGGAAGAGAATCCCAAGGTGACTTCTCTGCGCCCAGCGCAGGGGGCTCGGTCTCAGGAGGCTGAGTCACAACCGGAGCTGAAATCAAGAATCGGCTGTGGAGCCGTCTGAGGCGCACAGACGCCCCGGGTCCCTGTCTTCTTCACCCTTGGGAGGCAGCCTTGGTGCCTCTGCTGCCCTGGAGACGCCACTTACACACTGGGTCATTTCTCGCGTCAGGCCCAGCCAGAGATGGTGCGTCGTGTTTAACGGGCATTCTTGTTATCGTCGTGACGGAGGGAGAAAGTAATTGTGTCTTACCATCTGGAGTATCTTGGATGCAGTGGAATAGCGTATTGTCCTGCTTCCCTCCCTTTCGGATGAGCGAGCGTCCCGTCCCCTCCGTCGTTCCGACTTGTTCCCCCGCTGACTGAGCCGCCTCCCGTCACTGATGCCAAAGTCTGCCTTGAGCCTTGGTCCGTTGGACTGTGGTCTGGTCTGTTCTTTATTGTCATCCTCTCTTAGGCTTTATCTTGCTGTCCACCTCCTTCTAACCCTCGAGCCCTCTCCCCGGGCCTCCGGGGGTGTTGATTCCAGGCGGCCTGGGTTGATGCCGTTTCACTCTCCTTGCTTGACGAGAAGGATGCCCTGGTTGTAGCCATTTTTGCGGTCAGACCGCGACTGCGTGCCTGATCTCTCCAGGAGTGGCCTCCGAAGCCAGTGTCCACAGACCGATGGGCTCCCTCGGGGGCCAGGAAGTGTGTAGTAAACAGGTTTTCTCCAGCCCTGACCTCTACCCAAGCTTGTGTCAGGGAAAGATGAGTGTGGTGCGTCTTAGGGTCGTGTTGCGACGTCGGTCACCTGGTCATCGGGTCATCGGGTCACTGCCCAGACGTCTGGGACCTCAGCCGCGTTAGCGTGCGAGCACGTCCACAGGACAGTCTACCTGTGGCAGTAGGTTGGTAGGTCGAAGGCAGCAGGGCGTGGGCTTGTTCAGGAGCGTCTAGAGAGGAGTGAAGAAGGAGCCTTGGGAGAACCAGTGTCGAAGCTTTCGAAATGAGTGTGGAGAGAGCAAGTCTGGGAAGAATTTGGTAAAGGTCTGGTGCAGCTCCATACAAGTACGTAGGTTACCTACAGTTCGGAGAAGCAGTTAGGCTCCAGAGAGAGAAAAGGAGAAGGTTAAGGTACGAGGAAAAAGAAACTTGGTTTATCAGTTGGTCTCCAAGGACGATGTCGAAAGGAAGTGGACGGCAGTGAGTTGTGCAGATGCCGCTGTGTAGTGGGTTGGATGGGGAGGATGAAGCGTGGAGAGCGAACTCTAGATCCTCCCGTGACGAACGTGAACCTTCTGAACCAAGAGCAGCAGCAGCATTTAATGAAGAAATTAAAGGTGTTCCCTTTCATCAGATAATTGTCCAAGCATATCTGCTAAAATCCAAGTTGGAAGTAGAGATTACTGCAATGAAGAAATAAGATGACTCGTGTGCCACCAGACGTTAAAGATAAAAAACACTTAATGCTGTGTGTCTTCCGGAGCGCTAACTTGTGTGTGTGTGTGTGTGTGTATGTGCGTGTATTTTACTTACAAAATGAGATCATACCATACGTACTTTTACAACTGTACTCTTTATTTATAATGCCACAATTAAACTATTTATTGAAAATATCAACTTCTGTCACCATAGATTAATTTTGCCTACTTTATGGATATAACAGTTTAATTTTGCTGTTGGCAGCCTTCCATGACTCCCTCCTTCCCCTTCCCTGGTTTATGTCCCACAGTGCCTACATCCGGCACTCAGGAACGTGGAAGGTCTACGTCTTCTTGCCCACCACGGTACTCCCAGCTCCCATCACGGTGTGACACGCAATTGCCACATGATCAGAATACATTGCCCCACTCCCCTCTTGGTGTGTATTTGGTTGTTTCCCAACGATTAGTCTTGGTGTGGTAGTTGTGAGCTTGGGATTCCAAAACACGCCTACGTTTGAATCCTGTCTCCTACCACCTCCTGGCTGTGTAGGCTCAGCTTTCTCATCTGTGAGGTAGGGTTAATGACCGTCCCTGCCTCCTAAGATCTAGATAGAAACATCCAAAACATCATGGAGTGCTCGCGTCTGAATTTTAAAATGTAATGCCCTGTCACCAGTCTTGTGTATAGGATTGATTTGGGACATTTAAGAGGAGATCGCAAGTAAGATGGTAAATACCAATGGAACTGCCGTCAGTGAGAAACAAAATACCATAAATTCAGTTGTGGTCCCGGTGGGCCTCGTTTCTGTTACGCTTCCTTTCCGCTCTCTCAGGGGCGATCAGTGCCTATTTCGTGTTTATCATCCCGTGCTGTTTCTATACTTCACTCCGTATTTACAACTCCACGAACAGCTGTTTTCCATATTTTAAAACTGTACATTATAGTATCATCCTATAAATACCATTCTGCAATTTGTCCTTTCTTGGGACCAGTTGAAAACAATAAAATTCCCTGTTTCACCCGTTTTTACATGGTCAGTTCAGTGGCACTGAGTACATTCACGTGGTTGTGTGCCCGTCACCGCCGTCCATCTCCAGAGCCGTCTTCCCGGACAAACTGCCCACGAAGCGGTAACTCCCCGCCCGCCGCACCGCAGCTTCTGCGTGTTGGTTTCCTAATCTGCTCTGAGGTTTACTCAGACACTGCAACGGCCGCGGAGCCGTCCATCCGCAGTGTCGCCCTCGTTCTCCCGGGGCTGGGCGTTTCGGTTTTCTGCGGTCTCCAGCTCTCCGCGAGTGTAGACGGAACGGGGGTCTCGCGCGCCTGTGCAGGCGGTTTCTGCAGGGTCCGTGGCCGGCCGCGAGCGTCGCTGCAGGTTGCTCACGTCTGCAGCCGGATTTCTTTTCTCCCAGTGCTCCGGACGCGGCTGTGCTTCGGGGACTGGCGTAGGACACTTGCCATGGTCCGTCCTCACGAACAGGTGACCCTGCTGGCTTTTTAAACTGACTCGGTGTCTGCTGTGGTTTTATCTGCTGTGCGTCCCTCTAAGAGCGGGTGCACATCGTCCCGTGTTGCGGTCCGTTTCCGTAATCGCCGTCATGGGCCTTGCTTACTTCCCTACTGCTGGTTTAGACACGCTTTGGGGATTCTTAGGAGAATTTCTTTCAGTAATGCTCCCTCCCTGACATGGGTGGGGTTGGTTTTCTCACTTCCTCGAGACTCCGTTCAAACATCACCTTGTCAGAGCCCTCAGCTGACTACCCGCGGGCCGGAGTTGCCCTCCTCAGCAGCGCTCCGGTGCCTCTTCCCGCCGATCTTTCCCGTAGCGCAGGTCACTGCCCGACGTGTGCGCCTGCTGTCCGGCTCTTCCCCAGTCCGACAGGAGCCGCGCGAGCAGGGACCTTGTCTTGTTTCCTGCTGGACCCTCAGGGCCTCCGACCATTGTTGGCCTGTGCTGGATGCGCATTTAGTAAGTATTTATGGAACGAAGATAAGAACACACGTGTGCCGGCATTCGGGTTCCCAGAAGGGACCACCACCTTGCAAGCTCTGTAGAGCTGAACAGATGCTCACGGTTCATGAAAGACCCCATGGATCCCACTTCGTGAGGGGATACCTCCGGTTTGTCAGGGAACCTAGAGAAAGGCTTAGAAGATTTCTGCCGGTCCAGAAGCCCTCCAGGTGACAAAGATGCGGGTGACCACACTTAAGTCTGCCGTCTCCCCTCGCTGCCTGCAGCCGCTGGGTAACAGCTCTCCGATCCGACGGGACGGACACACGTGCTCTCCGTTCATGTTGCCGTTCTGCTTGACACATATTGGTGTACCATGAAACTCTCCCTTCCAGGTTGTGCAAGTCAGTGATTTTTTAGTACATTCACGATGCTGGGCGACCGTCCCTCCTGTCATTTCTGAACATCTTCATCAGCCCAGCCTTTTATTAAAAATGTTAAAACATTTTTTTTTTAAAGCCTTTATGGTTTGTGCTTAGGTCTTCAACTCCCTGCGTATCTCTGTAGAGTGTGTCCCACCTTCCAGGGCTGTTACTCCTCGGGGTCTGCCCACAAAGCCCACACGGGCCCTGTCCGGCACCTCCCAGCCATTCCCGGGGTGCTCAGCCAGGTCTGCACCTCCCTAGCCCTGCTGGCGAGACTGGAGGCTGGGGTTCAGCATTGAAGTACATGTAAGGCAGACATTGGACCTTGCAGAGGGCATTTTTGCTGTAAGTTCTTATGTTTAATAATAAAGTTCCGATAGCTAACGTTTGTTAAATGGCGGCTTACTGAGTTCTAGAACTGCTGATCCTTCATGTGCATCGTTGTGCTTTGTCTTTGCTCATTTGTTATGAGGTAGAGATTGATAAAATGGAGGTTTGTGAAGTTGTTTGGCTTCTTGGTATTCCTTTTTTAACCCCCCCTTTTTTAAAGTTTTTATTTATTGGGGCTCCTGGGTATCTCTCAGTCATTAAGCATCTGCTTTCGGCTCAGGTCCTGATCCCAGGGTCCTGGGATTGAGCCCCACATTGGGCTCCCTGCTCAGTGGGAAGCCTGCTTCCCCCTCTCCCACTCCCCCTGCTTGTCCTCCCCCTCTCACCGTGTCTCTGTCAAATAAATAAATAAAATCTAAAAAAAAAAAAAAGATTTTATTTATTCATTTGAGAAAGAGAGAGAGACAGAAAGAGCACAAGCCCGGGGAGACTTGTCGGCCGCTACTCCGTATCCGGAAGACGGAGTCAGTCCGAGGAGGAAACTTACCACCTTTCCCTCTCTTTGTCCTATGAACCGGGGCAGCAGGACGTTTTCTGTATTCTGCGCTGCGATGAGGTGATTTTCATGGGTTTGCAAAAGTTTGTGAAAACATTATCACTGTGGAGTTCTGTAATGGTCTCTTGCCCAGACACTGGTGCTGGGGGACGATTTCATCTGATCTGAATGACGAGTTAAATTATAAGTTGCCTGTTGTTGCACCTGGGAAGGAAACACTTTTGGATTGAATCAACATCGTCATGCGTCGTTCGGAGTGTTGCTCGATGCGCGAGGAAGACCGGCAGCCGTCTGCGCTTCGACGAAGGCCGCGCCGGCTTCCGTGTCCGTGCGTTACAGTGAGGTCAGCACGGACTGACCGCATAGACACGACCGACTGCCGAAACTAACGTCTTTTAGGGGGTAGACAAGTCACAGGTTTTCCTGTGTTCTTAGAGGTGTTTTTGGTTGAGAATTGGTTGGCTCAAGTGACCTCCTTCCTCCACCAGTTTTAGAAAGGAAGGTGCTGGGACTAAAGTCCTCTGGATCCCTCCTCTCCCGCAACCACCCCTTCTTTATTGTATTTGCTTCTAAGACTCAGACTTTCTCTTCACCCCACGCCGAGTGCCAGATTACAGAATATTTGGAACGGTGCTTCTTTAAGCGCATACTTGATGGCCCAACCTCACAGAAGCCGGTGAAGTGCTCTTTAGGGGTAAAATGCTCCTAAGCTTGCATTAAAGGAATTCCAGTGTGGTAGCGGGCAGTAATCCCACGTCCATCACCACTGGTTTAAACAGAGCCTCTGTGGGGCGCCTGGGTGGCTCGGTGGGTTAAGCCTCTGCCTTCGGCTCAGGTCATGATCTCAGGGTCCTGGGATTGAGCCCTGCATCGGGCTCTCTGCACAGTGGGGAGCCTGCTTCCCCCTCTGTCTCTCTGCCTGCCTCTCTGCCTACTTGTGATCTCTGTCTGTCAAATAAATAAAATCTTAAAAAAAAAAAAAAGCCTCTGGGAGGCATTGCTCGTGGCCCAGTGACTTGGTCCGCGGAGCTGAACATCATGGCTCCCCCTTGGATAGATCTGTGTGTCTCCAGGTAGGCGCTGAGCCCCAGGATTAAAAAAAGAAGCCCTCGGAGGTGGCCTGTGGGGGGACCACATGAAGCCCTCTGTGCCAGCGTCCTGCCAAGAGGGCCTGTGCCTTCCTCACTGTGTGCTTAGTCAGGGCCTCCCTGAAGAGGCATGACGGTCCCTGTTGAGATGCCCCAATCTTAGCAGCAGGGAGAGTCCCACGCCCCTGCCCCGGGTCCCTCTTCTTGATTGATCATCAGGGCACCGAGAAATCGGTTTAGACCGAGAAACCCGTGAGATGACTGCTCATCAGGAATCGGCCCGTGTTCTCATTCAGTAGTTGAGGTGGCTTTTGAGAAGCCCTCGGGGCAGCTCCCTTGGCTTTCGTGGGTCACAAGAGGGTGACAAAGTCCTGTATGACCTTCTAGGCCAGGACATCACCATTTACCCGTCAGTACCCCTCTGTGTTTATTCTGTGGGCCCCTACTTCGGGCCACCTTAGACCAGCTGGGGCTCCCTGCTCTGTGGAAATGTCCTGTCTAGCTGAGGCGTCTGTATGGTGCCAAACAGGAAATGTGGGGCACTGAGTTGGTGGCCCTCCTGGCCCGTCAAGGACAGGTAGTGATTTCTGAAAATCCGCGGGAACTGCGGCAGCTCATCCTGGATTCACCCACAGCGAACACTCTGGTAGACCTTCTAAAGAGAGGTCCGATTTCTGACTGAGTATCAGTTGAAAGTGATCAGGAAAGTTTGACAAGGATAAGGTCAGCGGCGCATATACAGTTGTCTGCGGCCGGGATCAAAAGCCACAAGTGTAGGTAGTGGGGGCCTAGCCGTCCTGCACCTTGCAGAGCTCCCTGCAGGTGGTCCACGCTACGGCACCCGCTCAAGGTGGGGAAGGGTGCTTTGCATGTGTAGACCAGAAATGACTTTTTTTTTTTTTTAAAGAAAAAACACTAACTCTTTAGAGGCAGGAGAAATTCAGTACAAGAGGGAAATTCGGAAAAGAGTTTTGATGCAAACATCTTCAGAACATAATCTTCTCTGTTGCTTTACTTGGTATATATTGTCTGTGGGTCCTTTCTTGTGTTGAGTTTTAAAATGGAGCACGTTTCTGTAACACTGGGAGCAAGTATATTTAGACATATACATGCACACATTTATAAACATGCGTGTGCATGCATTTTTGTGCTATCGCCACGTTTATTTACATATATATATAAAATACATAATATGTATTTTGCAGTATCTCCAAATAAAAAACTTAAGTCTCAAAACACAAGAAAGTGTAAAGATCACATATGAAAAGTAAGTTCTATTTCTCTCTTAAGGATTATTTTCTTTGTGAATCATTACATTCCTTCCTGACCTCTTAGTGTAAGAAGGGAACGATCCCTTGTCTTTTGCCTTTAAAACATAAAATACTAGTCAACCCTCTCATTTCTTTCCTTGAATATTTCTCAGCTGTATGACAGTGTGTTTTGGGATGGGGATATTTTTGAAAAAAGATTTCTAAATCAAAGTTTAAAATAACGTAAATAAAGTTAGGAAACTTTAAAATACCAAACTATTTTAAACTTAATGAAAATGCTACTACCAATCATTAAGTAAAGGAGTGATAAACCCCATAGGGAGATAAGCCAAAGATACACGCCCTTCGTGGAAAATGAGATACAAATGGCACATAAATATAGATTAAAATGTCAGTGAGGAAGCAAGTACTTTCCTGCATCTCTGGTGAGAACATAAATTGGTACAACCTCATCTTTGAGGGATGCTTTTATGCTGTCTATTAAAATAAAAAATGCATGTGCCCTTTGAGTGAGTGGTTCGTACCTGGTAATTTACCCTGAGACATAGTTACATCCACATGAAGTGGAATATACGCAGGATCATTCATTGTGACATTATTTACAACAGCAGAAGATTGGAAGCAAACGGCATGTCCGTCAGCCGAGAACCAGTTACGTTAAACACTGTGCGGCGTTCTGTAAACAAAGTCTTACTGCTGTTTGACCTGAGTGTCTGAGGAGGAGGAGATCTTCGGCTGTTTTCCTCTTTGTACCTTTTCAGAGTGTTCCTGCTTTTTAAAAGGAGAGCCATGGGAAGCTGCCCCAGGAAGATAATTTTTCTAGAGAAAAGAATCATAAATACCATTTTGTATTCCTTTTCTTTTTGGTGTTTGCCGTCCTTACTGAGGCTCGGCTCAAGCAGAGCAGGCGTTGTAGGAAATGAAATGCTCCTGACAGCAGAGATTCGATTGTAGGCCAGGTGATAGTGGGTTCTAGAACGTAGGACATGTTCATTGTCTCATGTACGCGTATTTTCATCTTAAGCACTGTTCAACATTGTGTTTATTTGCTTTTCCTACACAGTCTACCCAACACACAAAATAACCCCCGAGACACACACTGGTCACCCGGCGGTCGTGAACTTGTTACTTCATTACCATTCGGTACGGTGTTTACGGAGAAACAGAGACTTTTCTTTCAGATTCCATCACCAGCTTTTGTTGTTGCTTTTTTGGTTTTTACCCTTTTGAGGCTTTCTGACAGTGCTTGTTTCTGCATCATGTCTCGTCAGAGTATTTGGTGGAACCCTGTGGGGTGTCTTTCCCGTCTTCAGGAGGTGAGCGTGAGGGAGGTGTCTGATTGTACCAGGGCGCCCGCCAGCTCTGTGACCTTGGTAAACCACCGAGCCTCAGGAGAGCCTTTGCTTCCCACCGGTCAGGTGGGGGTAAGAGGTGTCCGTGTGCGCCAGCCGACGCTTGGGGAGTGAGTGACCCGGCGTGTGTAAAACTCTGAGTACAGCAGTCGTGTGTGGGCGGGCTCCATACGTCAGTGCTCTTCTTAATGAGATTAGCGCAGACTTGAACAGTGGTCATGGGCCTCTTAGAATAATTTTTGATCACAATTGATTGTCGGTGTTTCAGAGGCTTGTTTTTACGGCGCTCTTTTCGGCCGACTCTTACTTTGAGTTTATTTTGTTTCCAGTCCTGTGCGAGGCCGGGGGTGTAGTTGGGTATGGTCCAGTGCCCTGGAGGAATTGCAGTCCTCTGGGGATGGACGGACAGTTTCAGCAGGAGGTGGTGAGTGCTGGGAAGACGCGCAGGGACTGTAAGACTGTAAGGAGTCTCTGGGATCAGAAGTTTCCTGTAGGAGGTGGCGGGAACGGAGCCTGAGCTTTAACCGCTGGCTAGGACTTAAGGCATAATCTGTAGGGGCCACAGGTGGGTAACAGAGTTAAAGTGGGCTTCGCTCTAGCCCTGGTCTCCCGGCTGTCCGGCGCTCCTGGAAAGCCCCCACTCCTGCTAAGGTGCATTCTCAGTGGGAAAGGAGAGCAGAGCTTGGAGACACAAGAAGCTTGTGTGGCTCCTGCGCAGGTTCCGTTCTGCAGGAGTGCACGGTGCGGGGGCTGGGGGGATGACAGGAGGTAAAGGCAGTGTTGGGAATTCTTCAACTGTGGTTTAAAAAAACAACAACAAGGGATCTGTGCTGACTCAAAAAATGCAAAATGGACTTAGAGATCTCACTGTCCGCACCTTTATAGCACCTGGCATACCCAGAGTTTAAAAAATTGTTAAAATTGGTGGTCCTAAAACCACTCCCAGTCGTTTGAAAGTGAAAAAGCATTTTTTAATGTAAATTCCAATTATTTACTTTTTTGACCAAAAAATTAAGTTGAACAAAGACATTCATAATAGTTGTGTCACTGTGGGGTTGTGGATAATATTTTAACAAGTTTTCCAGTTTTCATTAAAAATAAAATCTATGATAACATTGGAGAAGAACAGTTTACATTTTGTCTTTCAACTTTGCTGTAATTTTATATAGGTCGTTACTGTGGCAGTGGATAATGTATTCAGTAGAAATTTCTAGAATTTGATGGTCTAAGTAACCAATACACAGAGTAATATGCATCTTGGGCAGAGGACTTTCAGGGCCAAAGCTGTTTTCCATTTGAGAAAGTGTCTTTTACATGAAGCCTGGTGTACATTAAGGTCAGCCCTGAGTAGATTGTGGCTTGAATGATGGTGAACAGTAGTGACAGACTGCGGCTCAAAAAATGATTAAGTGGCTTTAAAGATCTAGCTATCTACAGGTTGATAGAATTTTATCTACCCTTTGACTCCAGCTCCTGTATCATCAGATCACCGGAAGGCTATAGGAAGAGACAACCTCTTCCAAATCCAGGAACACCCTATAGACCGTCTTCCTGTAGGGCGGGGTTTCGAAGTACAACGACTTTCTAACATCTAGACTTCCTGGAGCCCAGGAGTCTTCGCTACAGTGTTTTTAATTGATATTTACAAGGACAAAATTTATATGTTTTTTTCAAAACATAGTACAGCATTTGAAACAAAACGGTGATGCAAGGACAGCCCTGAATGACCTTCCAGGTGCAGCCGGAAGCTCCCCAGCGTCCGGTGCAGACAATTTGAAAAGCTCACCAGGTGGCCGCGGGGGTGCCCACCCCGCGGGAGGCCACTTCACTGCGCACCCAACCTTGTTTGGTTTTAGTTGTTAAGTCCGGAATTAGTGTTTAACGTATATTACAGACTGGTAGAAGAGTTACTACTGTTTATGGACATTTTACCTTCTTTTATTTTCATTTTAAGAAAGTCTTTGGAGATTTTTATGTGTAACATTTTAATTTTTCTCACTTCAAACAATGGGAAATATGCTTCCTTTGGCATTTTTATGTGTGATGTTAGGTTTCAGGAGCGGGTCACTGCTGTTCGCTGGAAGACGACTGTATTACTGATGTTTCATGATGTTTAATTAACCAATGACCTAACTAAAGCATTGTTTTTTAAGATTTCACTTATTTGTTTGAGAGAGATGGGGAGAGGGAGCAGGAGAGGACGAGGGACAAGCAGACTCCCTGCTGACTCCCCACTGACAGGGAGCCCGATGTGGGGCTTGATCCTAGGACCTCAGGACCATGACCTGAGCTGAAGGCAGATGCTTAACCTGCTGAGCCACCAGGTGCCCCGTGGTATGATGGTTCTTGATGTGTTTGGGGTATGTGTTTCTTCTGGCCACTTTTTTTTTTTTAAGGTTTTACTTCCATCCTAGTTAGTTAACAGTGTGCTATCAGTTTCGGGTGTACAATTCAGTGATTGAGCATGTGCATACACACCCACTGGTCATCAGGACAAGTGCCCTCCTCTGTCCCCGTCACTGTTTCATTCACCCCCTCTGGTAACCATCAGTTTGTGCTCTTCAGTTAAGTCTGTTTCTTAAGTTCCACATAAAACTAAAATCATATGTTATTTGTCTTTCTCTGATTTATTTCACTTAGCATAATTCTCTTTCTCCATCCATGTCCTTGCAAATGGCAAGATTTCATCCCCCCCTTTTTTAAAGATTTTATTTATTTAGGGACACCTGGGTGGTTCAGTGGGTTAAGCATCTGCCTTCAGCTCAGGTCATGATCCCAGGGTCCTGGGATTGAGTCCCACCTCGGGCTCTCTGCTCAGCAGGGAGTCTGCTTCCCCCCTGCCTGCCGCCCCCCCCGCTCGTGTCCTCTCCTAGGAAAATAAATAAATAAAATCTCTAAAAAAAAAAAAAAAAAAAAAGCTTCCTAGAGCGCCAGGCATCATATTGGCCTTCATTCTGAGCAGGCCGTGTGAGGACAGATACAAGAAGGGGCACATCTTCTTAAAATGATTTGTGTAACTCTTGCGTTTACATCTTGTTGGCCAAAACTTGGTCCCTTAGCACGTCCTGCTGAGGGAGGTTGGGAAATACCATCTTTGAGGGGAGTGTACTGTTGTCCTTAAATAGTGGAGGCATTCTGCTTGGTAAGGAGGAAGCGGAGAATGGGGTTATAGGTGACTAGCAGTCTACGTTACTAAAGTGTGAAGTTCAAATGTTAGGTGACAGCAAAGTAAACTTTTTTTTTTTTTAAGATTTTATTTATTTATTCGACAGACAGAGATCACAAGTAGGCAGAGGCAGGCAGAGAGAGAGAGAGAATGGAGGAAGCAGGCTCCCTGCTGAGCAGACAGCCCGATGTGGGGCTCGATCCCAGGACTCTGGGATCATGACCTGAGCCAAAGGCAGAGGCTTTAAACCACTGAGCCACCCAGGCGCCCCGCAAAGTAAACTTCTTAAGAAGAAAATATTTAAGATTAAAGTAGTCAACTGATTTGGAGGAAAAGTCCCCAAATATTTGCATATGGAAGATTATTAATGCCCATTACCACAGTATTCTCCGTGGTTTGGTAGAGGCAGAAGGCAGATCGCCTAATGTTTGTAGGAAGAACAGAGAGCAAATGGTATCTTGGGAGGAGAAGGGAGACAAAACTCTGGGATTTCTTCGGGACGGGGTGTGTTATTTTTTTGCTTGGTTTGAAGTGGAGGAGGCCTGAGCATGCACATGGAGGTAGAGGGGAAGATGCAGACAGATGTTACCTTATGCGTCTCAAATAGAGGTGTGTTTTATTTGTAATTTCTAGACCAGTGGTTTCGTCGGTGTCTTAGGATTCTTGCATTATTGCGACGTATGTGTTAAGACAAGTAATATTCTTGGGACGCCTGGGTGGCTCAGTTGGTTAAGCGGCTGCCTCAGGCTCAGGTCATGATCCCAGCGTCCTGGGATCGAGTCCCACATCGGGCTCCTTGCTCGGCGGGGAGCCTGCTTCTCCCTCTGCCTCTCTGTCTGCCTGTGCT
>NW_019154097.1:41529209-41680640 GCF_002288905.1 Enhydra lutris kenyoni
ACAGGCAGACAGAATGGCAGGCAGAGGCAGGGGGAGAAGCAGGCTCCCCACAGAACAAGGAGCCCGATGCGGGACTCGATCCCAGGACGCTGGGATCATGACCTGAGCTGAAGGCAGCTGCTTAACCAGCTGAGCCACCCAGGCGTCCCAAGACAAGTAATATTCTTTATCCTCATTCAGCACAGTGTATTTAGTAAGATTCTTTTTTTTTTTTTTTTTTTAGTGATAGTCCTGGACATCACATGGGAACTAAGGTCACTTAATGATGCTTATTTCGGGGGTAAAATTATGTGTCCTAGTGTGCATAAATCATGGATTTTCACCTGCCAAATGGGGGGACACAACAAGGGCACCCAGACATATGAAACAATGACCGTCACTTTCAGTTTGTTTTTACTGGTATTTATTTTGAATTTTCAGATAATATTAAGGGAACATTTGCTTGTTAGTCAGAGGTGGTCTGGGGTTAGAAATGGTCGTGATCCACTGCCACCGACGGGTATCACAGAAGTCATCAGTCCTCTGTCACCAAGAGACCAGTAGTCATTCTTCCTGTTGCTTTGTGGATTTCATCCTCTCTAATTTCTTTCAAGTGGAATAATTCAAAGCCTTTCATCTCAAAGCTCATTTTAAAAAGTTTAGCTTAGGTATTGCCATCTTGGATATTAGAGTTGAACCTTTTTATGAGAATCGTTGTGTTTGATTTATGAAAAGGGTTAGGAGGAAAGGGAGATTAAAAGAATGGTCGGAAGCGAATTTCTTCTGCTTATTGAAACTCGAGAGACGGAAGTGCTTTCTCAGACTGACATTTGAAGACCTTTACTAGTGTATTTGGGAAATGAAGATAGTGGAGACTCAGTTCGGTTTGACTTACGGCAACGGGAAGCTAACCTGCTGCTCTGACGTGGCCCGTGAGAAGCCGGTACACGTGGCAGAAACTCATTCGCCGCCTTCACAGGAGGAACAAAAAACGATGCCATTAGTTTCTTCCTAGTCTGAGCTATTGGACTGAAGTAAATACCACTTATATCCCGTCATTTGCACCTTCGCGTCATCCATCCACACGTGGGGAGAAAGCTGTTTTGCCTCTAACAAGTTAGAAATGTTAGAAACCACATAAATAGAATTTGAGCCGCCCTTCAAGTTTATTCGCGTCACTCCACCAGTTTCAAGAGTCTTTCGGACACAGCTCCTAGCTTTGGAGCCTGGAGTCCCGTCTCAAGATAGTGGGAGACACCGACCTGGCGCAGTGCCTTCGCAAACCTCCACTGTCCATTTCTCTTTTCTCCTGTTCCTGGCTCAGGTGGAAAGTTACCCTCTTTTGACTTGATGTACTTTGAAAACATCTGGCAGACACTGAAGGCACCGGAGCACGCCTCAGATGTCGGTGCGTTTGTGCACGTGCAACCCGTCACAGCGAAGGGCCTCTCTGTCTTGCCCAGGAGCAAAGCAGTGATTATTTCGAGGTTCCTGTTCAGCAGTTTCTGGGGATGTTGGCATGTAGGGCTGAGGGCAGGATGGAGGAGAGGAGTGCAGGGACCACCTCCTGCCGGTCTTTTTTAGATGGTTCCGCTAGTGGAGTCGCATTTGGAATACATTGGGTTATTTACCGAAAGTATGAAGATTATATCCTAAAAAGTCCATGTAGTAGGAAAAGTCACATTTGAAGACTTTAGCACTTAAAGCAAAATTTCGATTGAAGTCAGAAACTATAGTGAATCAGTGAAATCCCTTATAAATACTGTGTTCATAGAGAATATTAACATTTTATAAATCTTTAATTAGTAATGGGTACTATTAAATTAATTTCTGCTTCTCTGTTCTCTGCTTGTAGTAGTATTTTCAGACTCCCCTACAGTACCCACATGATAATTGCAAATTTGTTTTGTTCTGGGTTCATGCGTAGTAAATAATGCCTTTGCTCTTTTCTTCCTCTTTGACTTATGGCTAAATTGTTGACTTTCAGGTTTCATTCTGGTGTGAGAAACCCAGAGAATAAGTAGGGTGCTTGAAATTAAAAGCCTAGGGATAAATTTTATTTAATTCATTTAGTTGATCAGATTTTAAAATGTTCTCCTTAACACAGAGTTAGCTACTTAGGCTTAACTTCCCAGATCTCACCCGAATTTATCAAAACTAGAATTTCCTGTTTCCTAATAGGTTCCAAAGTTGATTTTAAGGCCTGGGTTTGTTTTCTCCTTTTAACTCTTTTTCCTGACTATAATCCAAAACTCTCCACTGCTCTACCTTTCATTTTCTGTCCTTTTTTCTCTGGCACCTAGATCTCCTTTTTGTGACCCTTCCCTTATTAGTGGTTCAGAAATTCCCCTGCGTTCTCACTGGAGTGTTCACGGTTGAGGAGGATACAAGTCTGCAGGCGGTAGAATTTTACATACGGAGCTAGCGATTGAGGGGGGCGGCTACAGTGTCTAGAGGCAGCTTCTGAAAGCACTTATTTCCTGGCAGGCATAGGAGAGACTGGTATGGGGGTGGGGGGTGCAGCTCTTGGCCCAACTGTGACTCGCCCCTGCTTTTGTCATGAAGTCTCACTGGGACACAGCTGGGCTGCTGGTTACGGACCGTCCATGGCTGCTTTCCTGTTACGGTGGCAGAGGAGAGTAGTTGCCACCGAGACCATTTGATTCCCAAAGCCTAAAGTGGGACGAGTTTGCGAGCCCTGGGTTGGACTCACCTCTGGGGGGCTGGGGCCTTACTAGCTGTCCCGTCCACAGCTGCTGCCCTCCGTCCTCCTGAACCCGGCTTTGTTCACCCGACCACCGTTCGCTTCCTGAAAGTCTGTCCGCCCTTGGTGTCCTAGAACCTGTCACGCTTCTCATTTTCTTTCTGTTCCTTGCCACCTTCTCCCCCGTTAGGCCCCTCTTCAGACTCTGTCTTTGGGGTGTTCCGCAAGCTTCTGTCTCAGGCTCGCTTTGTGTCTCGTGATCTTGCTCGAGCATATCTGTCTGTGCTCCCTGCACCAACCCCAACCCTGCTTCCACTCCTGAGTTCTGTTCCCTGTTTTCTCATCAAATGTGCCTCCAGACACGCTCACCTGTTGCTCTCTGCTGGCTCCTGGGAATCCGGATGCCCGAAGCCCGTCCCGTCTGTGTTCTCAAGCCTCCGTTCCTCCTTGTCTCCCATCTTCCTATCAGCAGGGCTGTCCTGCAGTCCCTTTTCACCAGGAAGAAGTCAGTTTGACTCGTAATTCACACTGACCATGGTTGAGGTGAGCGTCTTCTATTTCTTGGGCTTCCCCAAAACTCCCAAAGCAATACTTGCAGAGTCTATGTCCTTTTAGGCTTAGGGTTATATATGCACATACGTACCAGTATTTTTTTAGGCATCATATTGTATGTACCATTTTGTTTGTGTTTTTTAAGACAAAAATATCACTTTGTCAAATTTACTCTCATAAAAGACACAAAAGGATAAAAACCAAAACCTCCCTGTCTGAACCCCACTCCCTTCACGCCTTAAATCTCGTTTCCCAGAGACATTTCTGTTGACTGTAGAAGCGTCTTTGGGGTGCCCGCCGGGCTCAGTCGGTGGATCCCTCAATGCTTGACCCCAGCGTTGTGAGTTTGAGCCCCACATTGGGTGTGGAGCCTACTTACAAGAATCTTCATCCACATATGTAGCGCATGTAAGCTGTACTTGAATTTTAAAAATACAGATCGGATCTCGCTCTCCACTGTGCCTGTAGCTTGCCTTTGTCATCAATACATTTTGTACCTTGGTCTGAATACAGATAATTTTACCTCATTCTTTTATAGCTGTACCCGTGTGGCTGTTATTTAACCGTTTGCTAATGGATGGTTATTTCTGCTTGTTGTTATAAGCACTTGAGTAGGTTTTTATTTTTTAATGAACTTGTACTTCAGAACAGTTTCAGAGCTGTCGAAAAGTTACAAAGACGACACAGACTGTTCCCATGCACCCCTGTTACTGTTTCTCTGTTTTCAGCGTGCTATGTTGGATGGTGCATTTGTCATAATTCATGAACTAATATTGATGCACCAAATTCACATTTTATTCCAGTTTCCCTTTTCTGTCCTGGGTCCCACATTGTACTTAGTAGTCTTGTCCCCATGGACTTCTCTTGGCTGGCCTGTCTTCAGACTTCCCTTGTTTTTGTTGCGTTGGAACTTTTTAGGAACACTGGTCATGTATTCTGTACAAGTCCCTTGATTGGAATGTGTTTGATGTTTTTGGGAAGAAGGTGACAGAGCCAAAATTTATATAAATTAGGATGCTCTCTGGGGGTTCTTGGGTGGCTCGGTTGGTTTGAGCATTCAGGTCTTGACGTCAGGGTCATGAGTTCCAGCCCCATGTTGGGCTCCATGCTGGGTATGGAGCCTATTTAATAAAAAAAAGATTCTCTCTTTGAGCTGTGATGTTCTGTGGTTTTGATCACCGCACATCGTCATGGACCCACCAGTAGGCTATCAGATAAAACAAGTTCACTCCTCCAGAATTCCCCTGTGCGTCACGTCTTCAGAATTCTCCACCTCCCCCGAAGTCCGTGGTGACCACTGATCTTTGAACTCTAGAGTTGTGTCTTCTGTGTGCTGTATAATTGGCATCGTGTGGTCTGGAGCCCTCTCGTACTGGCTTTTTTCACTTATATTTATACATTTAAGATTCCTCCACGTCTTTTCATGGCTGGTAACTCATTTCTTTTTATCATCAGTACTTCATGATGTGGATAATTCCACAGATTATCTGACCCTCCTTTGTAGGACATCTGGGTTGCTTCCAGTTTTTGGTGGTTATGGATAAAGATGCTATAAACATTTGTGTGCAGGTTTCTGTTAGTTGAGTAAGTATCTCGGTGCTCCGTTGCTGGTTGGTAAGTCTGTGTTCAGTGCTCTACTGAACTGCTCACGCTGTCCTCCAAAGGGGTAGCACCATTTTGCATTTCCCCAGCAATGGAGAGTTCCCGTTGCAGGGCGTTCCCATCAGCATTTGGTCTTGTCAGTTGTTTGGTTTGGGAACTTCCGGGAGCCACGTAGTTACGTCTCGTTGTTTTAATTTGTGGTTCTCCAATGGTAAATCGTGTTGAGCATCTTTCAATACGCCCGTTTGCCACCTGTATGTCTTTTTTCTTGGGTTGTTTGTTCAAATCTTTTGCCCATTTCTTAGTTTTTTTTTTATTGTTGAGTTTCAAGAGTTCTTGTATATTTTGGATATGAAATATTTATCATATATGTGCTTTGTGAATACTTTCTCTCAGTCTGGTTTGTCTCTCATTCCCTTAACAGCATCTTTTTCAGAACAGATATTTTTAGTATTAATAAAGTCGAACTTACTGAGTTTTTTACTGAGATTATGCTTTTGGTATTAAATCTATAACCTCCTTACCAAACCCAAGGTCACGTTGATTTTCTCTTGTGTTTTCTTCTGGAAGTTTTATAGATATGCGTTCTACATTTAGGGTTTTTTAAAAAAAAATATTTACTTATTTGAGAGAGGGGGAGAGAGAGATTGAGCACAGGTAGGGGAAGTGGCAGCAGGAGAGGGAGAAGCAGTTTCTCCACCGAGTAGGGAGTCTGATGTGGGGCTCCATCCCGGGACCCTGGTATGACCTGAGCTGAAGGCAGATACTTAACGACTGAGCCAGCCAGGCGCCCCTACATTTAGGGCTGTGTGTGTGTGTGTGTGTGTGTGAGAGAGAGAGAGAGAGAGAGAGAGAGAGAGAAAGGTGTAAGGTTTTCATTCAGTCATTCAATCAGTGGACGTCCAAATATCCTAGCACCATTTTGTTGAAAGACTGCCTTTTCTCGGTTGAATCGCCTGTGTTCTTCCTTTGCTAGAGATCAGTTGACTCTGTCTGGGTCCATTTCTCAGCTGTTCTGATGACCTGTTCGTCGTCTGTCACCAGTATTATACTGTCTTATCTCCTGTAGCTTCGTAGTAAATCTTGAAAATGGATCGTGTGAGTTCTCCGACTTTGTTCTTCTTCAGAATTGTGTGGGTTGTTGTAAGTCTTTTACCGCCCCATGTACTGCAGTCAGTTCGTCGCGGTTTGTGAAACAGCTTCCTGAGATTTTCGCTGAGATTGTATCGATTCTGTACGTCAAGCTGGGAAGAAGTGACATCCTAACGGTATTGAGTCCTCCAGTTCGTGAACACAGACCGTTTCCCCTTTTATTTAGATTTTCTTTGATTTATTTAATCAGATGTTGATCTTGAATATAGTTTTATTAGATTTATATATAAATATTTCATTTTTTTTCATACTATTTAAAAATTTTTTTTTTAATTTCAAATTCCAGTTGTTCATTGCTGGTATATAGGAAAGCAGGTGACTTGTCTGTTCGTCTTGTGCCCTGTGATCCTGCTGTTCTCACTTAATAGTTCTAGGAGGGGGTTTTTTGTGTCTTTTTCTCTTTTTTTTTTTTGAGATTTTCTGCATAGACAGTCATATCATCTGCACATTAAAAACAGTTTTATTTCTTCCTTTCCAATTTATACACCTTTTATTTCTTTTTCTTCTCTTATCGTTGAGTCTTTCAGCACTTTGTTGGATAGGAACGGCAAGAGGGGGCGCTCTTGCCGTATTCCCAGTCTTGGGGGGAAAGTGTCCTGTTTCTCACAATTTGGTGTTGTATTAGCTGTGGGTTCTTTGTAGATAGATACTCTTTATTGTTATTGAGGAAATTCCCCTTTATTCCTAGTTTGCTGAGAATTATATCATGAATAAATGTTAGCTTTTCAGATACTTTACTGCATTCATTGCTTTTCTACACGACTGTTTTTCTGCACTACCCTGTTGATGTGTGATATTGAATTTTTTGAATACTGAGCCAGCCTTGGATACACGAAATAGATCCCAACTGCTCAGCATGTGTGTAATTATTTTTATACATTGTTAGATTCACTTTGCTAATGTTTTCTTTTTAAACCTATGCTCAGGAGAGATACTGACCTCAACTTTCCTTCTTTATAATGCCTTTATCTGGTTCTAATTTTAGGGTAATACTGGCCTCAGAATTCTGAGAAGTGGTGCCTCTGCTTCTGTTTTCTAGAAGAGACTATAGTAAATTGATATCATTTCTGTCTTCAGTGTTTGGTGGAACCCAGCTGGGCTTGCCGCTTTCTGGAAGGTTATCAATTCATTCAATTTCTTTAATATATATAGCCCTAATCAAATGATTTCTTCCTGTGTGCATTTGATCTTCGGATTTTGTCCATTTTATCCATGTTATCAAATTTGTGGGCATAGTGTTATTTGAGTATTCCTATATTATTATTTTATTGTCCATGGGATCAGTAGTGATGATCCCTCTTTATTTTTCATCTGAGTAAATTATGTTTTCTGTCATTTTTCTTGGTTAGCCTAAGTAGAGGCTTATCTATTTTAGTTTATTTTTTTTGTCCCTTCAGAGAACTGTGTTTTGGTTTTGTTGACTTTTTTCTCTATTCGTTTTCTTTTTCACTGTCATTGATTTCTGCTCTAATTTTTATTATTTCTTCTACTTGGCTTAGGCTTAAATTGCTCATCATTCTCTACTAAAGCAAAGGCCTGGGTTATTGATTTTTTTCACTTAAGACCATGTCATGACCCTTCGTGTAAATATTCTATTACACTGAGTTTATTTGCTGCATAGTTGTTCATGAAGTGGGTTTGCTATTAGTTTTTTTTTTACTATTAAATACTGCTATTTAATAATACCTACTATTAAATACCACTACTATCTACTAAATACTGCTGTGAAAACCTATGTACATCTTTGCTCACATTTCTGATTACTTACTTAGAATAAATTCTACAAGAGAAATTCTTGGGATAAGAAATAACAATTACAGAGATTTTAAATAGATATTGCCAAATTTGCCCTGTAGGAAGTTTGTATCACATGGTCTTGTCATTTCTGCACATTTTTACCAACTTCAGATATTAATATTCTGTCATTACTCAGCTTTATAAAAAAACTTGTCTTATGTGGATTCTGATAAGTCTTTTTTTTTTTTTTCTAAGATATTTATTTATTTGAGAGAGAGAGAGAGAGAATACAATCCAGGGGGAGAGGAAGAGGGAAAATAGACCCCCACTGAGCAAGGAGCCTAATGCAGGGCTTGATCCCAGGACCCTGGGATCATGACCTGAGCCGAAGGCAGATGCTTAACCAACTGAGCCACCCATGTGCCCCTGATAAATCTTATTTTTAATGTTAATTTTATTTTGGTTGAAGTATAACCTGTATCACTAAAGTATACAAGTCCTAATTAAGTGTACAGCTTGATGAATCTTGAAATGAAGTCAGTCCACCTGTATAATTAATAATCTCAAGGTCTCTTCATGTCCCTTCCCCACTAGAAACCCCTGTTCTGAATCATTAAATATGTACTTTTATTTGGCCTAGCTTCCTTAGTAGCATTTTACCCATCAAACTCATCCATGTTATTGTATGTGGCAGTAATTAATTTTTTTCATTGACCTGTAGAATTCCACTGTAAATAGGTCACAGAACTTCCTGAATTTATTCAACTTTGATGAACATCAAGGTTGTTTCCAATTTGTGTCTGTTACGAACGTTGCTGCTTTGAACTTTTTTTTTTTAAATTTTTATTTATTTATTTGATAGAGATCACAAGTAGGCAGAGAGGCAGGCAGAGAGAGAGGAGGAAGCAGGCTCCCCGCTGAGCAGAGAGCCCGATGCGGGGCTCGATCCCAGGACCCTGAGATCATGACCTGAGCCGAAGGCAGAGGCTTAACCCACTGAGCCACCCAGGCGCCCCTGAACTTTTTTTAACCAATGTCCATTGTGTTAATGTGTACTTAATTATTTGTGGTATTAAGACAATTTGCTATATTTTTTTGACCATTTGTATGTATTTTTTTGTGAAATCATGTTGTGGCTCTTAACCATTCTTTTGAGATGTTGTGATTTTCATTAACTTGCAAATGCTTTTTATTAAGGACTGAAAATCTCTGTGTGTGTGCACATACACACATGTATGTGTGCATATCTAGCTGTTTATTTTTTTCATCATCATATGAAACAGGGTTCTTTTTCCCTGTGTTGGTAATTGATTGAAGCAGCATCCATTGTTTGAGTAGTTCATCCCCTGCCCCATGATTTGTGGTGGCTGCCTGCTGTAATCATGTTTTCGTATATTCATGGATGTTTCTGAACTTTCTACTAGTTCTATTGATTCTTCCTTCCTGTCCACTGCCGTGCGGTTACTGTAACTTTGTAAGACTTGGTATTTACCTCCAAAGACCTTCCTCCTTCATGCGTCTTTTCTTCAAAACTGTCTTGCTGATTCTTAGCACCTTTATGAAACGTTTTCATATGTATGTTAGAGCCAGATTGTCCGTGTTCATGCGCACGACCACGCACACACACACACTTTGGGGTGCTGGTTGGAATCACATTGAATTTGTAGTCTAACTGGAGAAAGTTGCCATCTTTATGGAGTCGTATCTTCCATTTATCGCTTGTTAAAGTTGACTGCACTATCACTTTAATTTTCTTCTGCTGGGATTTATTTTCTAATTGGGGGCTATGTTAGCTCTCTCTGGGGAATGTCACATTTCCACACATCTTCTGAAATTGTTTGCAGGCTCTTCTTGAGTAGGAGTTATTTTTGCTCACGGGGTGCTCTGTCAGGCTGCTAGGTCCAGTCCTTGGTTGCAAGGCTGTCCTAATATATTTTTTCCGCTAGCTTTGCTGTGGACTTGGCGTTTTTCATTTCATCTGTTTTGCAGTGGGATGGCTCAGGAGATGAACTTGAAGTGTCCTTTTGGCCATATGTCCATTATACGTACTATTTGGTAAATAATGTGAATTAGATAAGTAAGGATTTTGGATGAAAGGCTTAATTTTTGGCATTTTAGTGTCTGTATAGCAGGTGCTGTCTGCCCTTCTTCCAGGCCCATCGTGCTGTCATTCCAGAGCTACTTTCCTATGAGTCAGACATGAGCCAGAGTTCTGTATACACAGGCACATCTTGTCACTGTGAAGCTTTCCAGGGAGGAAATTTTATAGGCTTACTTCACAGACTTAGTCACCTTCTAATGAGTCATCCCCCCACCCCAGCCAAGTTTAGGCACAGGGAGGTTAATTGGTGGGTTAGCACAATCTGAACATTTCTCAACTATGCAATGTTTGCATTTGGACAGTTAATTCCCCAGGAAGGGAGCCTTTAGTATATAACATTGGGGACTTAAATTCATGAGTTGTTACAAGCAGTGTTTCTGGAGAAACAGATCTGTAGGGTTTATTGAATTTAAGGATGTATGGTTTCTGGCTATTCTGTAATCCTTTCAAATTTACTTCCAGTAGTTCTGCAGGATGTGTTTTAGTTCTGTTGAGAGCCTCCTCGTACCGTCTCCTGTTCCTTCTGGATTCGGGTGTCTCTGTTTGCGGCTGCCGCAGGGTGGTAGATGGACCTTGCCTGTGGGAACACCGCCAGAGACTGTACGTTTTTGTCAATATCCACAGTCCTGCAGGTCGATGTTGTTGCTTCGGTGATCGGAGGCTGTGTGTTCTCCCGGGTGTAGGCAGTGACGTGATCTACTTACCGAGTTTTATGACGTTGTTTATCCACTTGTATGTACTGTTCTGTAGATGGGCTGCGGCTCTCCTTCGCCTCGTGGCGGAGGCTTTAGACTAGATGTTCTCTCTCATGGACAGCAGAGAGTGGCCCTATGATTTCTGTGCTCAGCTCTTTCTTCCTCTAGAAACCTTACCGTTTATTCATTCCCTTTCATTTATTTTTGTTTTGTCTTTATTCTTTACATTCTCTCTCCCTTATTTATCTTTTTTAAAAAATTATTATTCTCAGGGTGCCTGGGTGGCTCAGTGGGTTAAGCCTCTGTCTTCGGCTCAGGTCAGGATCTCAGGGTCCTGGGATTGAGCCCCGCGTCGGGTTCTCTGCTCAGCGGGGAGCCTGCTTCCCCCTCTGTCTCTGCCTGCCTCTCTGCCTACTTGTGATCTCTGTCTGTCAGATAAATAAATAAAATCCTTAAAAAAATTGTGATTCTCCTTCCTTTCCCATGCATTGCCATGTTGTAAATTTCTGTGTCCGTGGTCTCGGCACAGGCCTTTTCCACGCAGTGAGGACTCCCCGCCCCTGTTAACACGCCGGCGGAGCCACGCCTTCCACTTTTCCCCAAGCTCCAGAGAATGGAGAAACTGCTCCATGTTACTCATAGGCTCTTCTGAAGTGTAAATATTGCTGCCTTTTTATAATTTTTTATCCTGGAATGGGAATTTTTTCCCGCTCTCACGTGTTTATTGGCACTTCTGAGCTTTCTCTTCTTGTGGCTTCTCAAGAGAGGAGCCCCTCTGCCTGTATGTGTGTTTATGCGTTACAACTCGTGGCTGCGTGTGCGGTCTGTTCCGTGTGCACACGTAGCTCACATGCACGGTTGCCCCTCCTCCTGCTCCTTCACCAGGCAGCAGCGTCCTGCTGGTTAGCCCTGTTGCCAGGAGGACGTCCAGCCCTTCCTTCCTTCTTGCTGTTGTCGGTGACTTGTAGAGGCATGTGGGCCTTCAACGCTGGGCGCGCTCCGGCTCGCATCCCAGTGGAGAGGCCTGGTCTCCTGCGGTGCCGCTGAACTAAGGCAGATCTTTTTCTCTATCCTTTACTACGTTCTGGTCTTTGGCCGGGAAACTGTGGTTTAAGCCATCTGCTATAATGGATAGTCGAGATCAGGAATATCAAGAGACTGTTAAGCTGATTCATTCTCATCTCAAGACTCAGAACTATTAAAAAGTATGTGTGTGTGTGTGTGTGTGTGTGTGTGGTTTTGTGTGTGTACATGTTTTCTGATCCCACTTTTGTTATATTTCCTTCCAAACCTGTACAGTGTTGTTTTAGCCTTTTAAAAATCCAACACTTACATAAAAATTTCCCTCATCATTAACTTTCTTCTAAAACTAGTTACTCTCCACAGGAACAAGTATGAAAACACAAGTCCTTCTCCCATTTCCTGCCCCTTTCTGAAAATCACGCCTTCATGGAGCGTCTTCTCGTATGAGGAGTGTGTTTCTCTGCTATGTCGGGATTCGTAACGACGGCTCTGAAACGCCGCCTTTTGGGGTTAAGTAGCTGTGTCATAAGTCATCGTGCTCTTTCTTGGGATTGAGGTTCTTAAGAATTTATAATTATAAATAAAGCTGGAGTGAACATTCCTATTGATCAGTATTTATCGACAATTTTTATCATTTCCAAAGGTGAACATTTTAGAAGTGCAACTATTGGGTCAACAGATTGGAGTATTTTTCTGGTTCTTTAATCGTGTCACTGTGTTACTTTCCGAAATGTTTTTACTGGATTCCACTTTTACCGTCCGTGCGCGAGTACGCCTGTCTTGCTAAACTGTAGCATTGGATATCGCTATTTTAAAAAATCTTTGCCAATTTGATAACTCAAAATGGTACCTCATTACTGCTTCAATTTGCATTTCTTTGATTACTAGTAACTCAGAACCATATTTTAGGAGACCGTTTTATCTTGTTTTGACACAGCTTCGACTTGAGTTCGTCTTGAATTGCAACTGTCAAGATAAACTGTGGAAATTAAGCGCTGTAGTCCTGGGGTATAATAACCTTATCCAGAACGTGTAGCACTGAACGCTGCCTAATTAGAAACAACAGAATTCTGTCTAACTCACAATTATGTATTTTCATAAAACACATAAGCGAAAAGAGAATGAATGAATTCCCGTGTGACTGCCATCTTCATTTGACAGCTATTGGCTCTCTTCATTTCTCGTTTCATCTGTCCCCGCTGTGTTTTGTGGGTAGAGGAGGCATTGGAATATTTCAAGTCAAATAAATATGTGACTTTATCTGTCAACACTCGTGTATATAACATATAAGGGCTTTAAAAAAATGAGTGTCTTTTCCCGGCATTCTGTGTTTATTTCATCTCTTATAGGATTATTTTTTATTTAATTTTTGGTTTTTTTTTTTAAGGTTTTTATTTATTTGTTTGTCAGAGGGAGAGCAGAAGCACGGAGAGCTGCAGGCTTAACAGGCAGAGGCAGAGGGAGAAGCAGGCTCCTCGCCGAGCAAGGAGCGCAATGCAGGACTCGGTCCCAGGACCCCAGGACCATGACCTGACCTGAAGGCAGACGCTTAACCAACTGAGCCTCCCAGGCATCCCTCTCATGGGATTTATTATAAGAGTATATCATACTTATAGAAAAGTGCACGGAGCTTAAGGGGACAGCGAGGTGAATTATTCCAAAACGCACCTCTGACTGCCGCAGCAGCGTTAAGAGCACCGTCAGAGCTCCCGCTTTTGAACCATTCATCTCTCCCCCTGGTCATTAGCCCTGTTCTGTCTAACAGTAATCACTGACTTCTAACACTGTCAGACGGTTTTCCCTGTTTTTGAACTTTATAGAGATGGAATCACAGTACAGAGCTGGCCCTTGAGCCGTGCTGCGGTTGGGGCGCTGACCCTTGAGCAGCTGAATATCCATGTGTAACTTTACCCCTCAAAAACCTACTAAAGCCTGCTGTTGGCCAGAAGCCTGATCAATAACACAGCCGATGCACACATATTTTGGGTAGGTATTATGTGTTGTGTTCTTATAACAAAGTAAGCTAGAGGAAGGCAAACGTTAGGAAAGTCGTAAGAGAAAGCACATTTACAGCACCACGCCATAAGCAATTCACATGCAGGCGGCCCGGCACAGACCCATGTTGTTCGAGGTTCAACTACGTTTCACTTCACATGTGTGTTAGACTTACCCATGGTGCTGTGTGTGGCTCTAGTCCGTTCATCTTCATTGTTCCGCTTCATTGTACGAACGTGCCACAGTTAATCGGTGTTACTGTTGAAGCATCGCCACACTGTTCCAGTGTTTGGCCGTCGTGAATCATCTACTAGTGACACTCCGGTACCGGTGTTTCGGTGCGTGCATCTGCTCCGTGACTTCGGCTGTGCGTCTGGGAGCACACTTGCCGGATCGTGGGGCATGCTTGCATTCACCTTCAGTAAATGACGCCGAACAGTTTCTAAGGTAACGTGTGAATTCACTCTCCGAACAGTCATGTGTACTGGCTGTTTTGCATCCTTGCCAACAACTGGTTTTGTCAGTCTTAGTGGTGGTTGTGAAACTGTTTTCTTGTGGATTTTATTTGCGTTTCTATTCACTGGTCATTTGATACCCTCTTTTGTAAAGGATACTTGCTTCAAAGTTAGTGTTCTGTGTCACTAAATCATAAAAACCATTCTTACTCAAGGATATACAGGGACATCCATGGCTTTTGTCAATATTTCTTTTGCATGATCTTTTTTCTTATTGGTTTGTAGAAGTTACTTTCATATGGTAGATATGAGGAAATGTCTTTTTTCACTCTGGCTTGTCTCTTTCTTTTATCCTATCTTGATAAGGAGAAGTTGCAAATTTTAATGCAGTGCAGCTTCATGAGGCTTGCTTTTCTGTTGAGTTTGTCTCGAACTGTTTGAAGAAAGTCATGAGATTCTTGTCGTCTAAATATTCTGTTTCTCTTTCACATTTAAGTCTATAATCCATTAAGGCATCTTTTTAAGTGTCGGTGCTTCTAACCCCTACACGAACATCTTTTCCACCAGCACTGTTGATTTAAGATATTACCCTTTTCTGCCTTGTTCTGTAGTGGCAGTTTGGTAATAGATCAAATATCCATACTTGTGGCTCATTTCTGGTTTTTTGTTGAGTTATAGTTGATAATTGACATGTGACATTTTGTACGGTTAAGGTGTGTTCATTTGATACACTTATATAATATGATATGGTAACCATGGCGGTGTAAGCTAGCACTTCCATCACGTCCGATAGTTATCTATTTCTTCTTTTTTTTTTTAAAGATTTTATTTATTTATTTTTTTGACAGAGAGAGAGAGAGAGATCACAAGTAGATGGAGAGGCAGGCAGAGGGGGGGGGGAAGCAGGCTCCCCGCTGAGCAGAGAGCCCGATGCAGGACTCGATTCCAGGACCCTGAGATCATGACCCGAGCCGAAAGCAGCGGCTTAACCCACTGAGCCACCCAGGCGCCCCTGGTTATCTATTTCTTTATGGTGAGAACATTTAAGATTAGTCTCTTAGCAACTTTGAAGTGTATGACGTAGAATATTGTTGACTATTAATCACAGTGTTCGTTAGATCTCCAGAGCTTCACTCATCTTACAGCTGCAAGTTGTACCCTTCGGCCAATACCTCTCCAATTTCCCCACCCTACAGCCTCTAGTAACCACCGTTCTACTGTTTCCATGAGTCAGCTTTTGCAAATTCCACGTGTAAGTGATGCCATACAGTTGACTGTTAAACATCATAGGGGTTCAGGGCACCATCTCCCCGTGTAGTGGGAAATCTGCATATTAACTTTTGATTCCCCAATACATATTTTGAATGTTCTATATATTCTATTATATTCTTACAATAAAGCAAGCTAGAGAAAAGAAAACATTACTAAGAACGTTAAGGAAGGGAAAATACATTTATAGTACTGTGTGTGTGTGTATATATATATATATATTTACTGAAAGTCCACGTGTAACTGGACCCACACAGTTCAAAACCATGTCATCCAAGAGTTGACTAATTGTATTTGTCTTTCTCTGATTTACATCTCTTATCATGCCTTTGAGGCCCCTCTTTGTCCATTTACTCACAAACGGGAGTATTTTCTTCTTTCTCCTGGCTGAGTGATACTCCAGTGTGTGTGTGTGTGTGTGTGTGTGTGTGTGTGTGTGTGTGGACACCATGTGTTCGTAAACTGCTCCTCTGTTGATGGACGCTTTTGTTGTTTCTGTATATTGACTACAGTGAACATCCTGTTTCCTTTCCTGTGGACATGTACCAGAGATGGGGTTGCTGGGTCATACGCCAGTTGTAGTTTGTATTTCCTGAGAGTCCTTCATGCTGCTCTCCACAGTGACTCTACCAGTTCCCGTTTCCACTAGCGGTTCCCGGAACCCACAATCTAAACAGGGTCCCCCTTTCCCATCTCAAGGACAGCTGTTCTGACACGTACCAGCAGATGTCTCGCTGTGGGTCTGACGTACATTTCTCTCATGTTGAGCATCTTTTCGTGTATCCATGGGCCATTTGGGCATCTTCTTTGGAAAAATGTCTGTTCAGTTCTTCCACCCATTCTAAAATCCGATTGTTTGTGTTTTTTGTTACTAAGTTGTAGGAGTTCTTTAGATATTAGCTCTTTATCAGTAAAGTGTTGGTAAAATATCTTCTCCCATTCTGCAGGTAGTCTTTTCATTTTGTGGATGGTCTCCTTTGCTCTGCAGAAGCTTTTTAGTTTGATGTAGGTCCATTCATCCGTTTTAGGTTCTGCCGCTGGTGCTTTTGTTGTCATATCCGAATAGTCATTGCTAAGATTAGCGTCAGAGAACTTTTCCTCTGGGTTTTCCTCTAGTTCTATGGTTTCAGGTCATATGTCTAAGTCTTTCATCCATTTCGAGTCAATGTTTGTTAGTGTTTTAAGGTAAGGGTCCATTATCATTGCTCTGTACGTGATTATCCAATTTTCCTGCCACCATTGATTGAAGAGACGGTCCTTTCCCCGTTGAGTATTCTTGGTTCCCTGGTCAAATGTTAGTTGACGGTCCATGCAGGGGTTTACTTTGGGCTCTTTGTTCCATTGGGTGATGTGTCTGTCTTTGTGCCAGTGCCATGCTGGTTTGATTACAGTAGCTTTGTAGTCAACTTTGAAAGCGGAAATGTGAGTCCTCCAGCTTTGTTCTTTTTTAAGATGGCTTTGGTTATTGAGGGTGTGTTGGGGTTTCATACAAATTTTTAGGTTGCTTTTTCTGATTTGGTGAAATCCCATTGGGATTTTGATAGGGATTGTATTGAAACTGTAGGTGTCTATGGGTATTACAGACATTTTAACAATATTAGTTCTTCTGATAGTTCACCGTATTTTTATAGGTATTTTATCTTACATTAATTTCTGCTTTTATTTCCCCTTTTTTCTTCCCTATATTTAGATTACCATCCACTTTCTGACTTCCTGAGATGCTCTTAGATGTTCAGTCTTTTTCTTATTTTAAAAGTTGAGATATAATTCACAGAGCATAAATTTACCTTTTTAAGGTGTATAAATTTGCTGGCCGTTAGTGTGGTCACAAAGTTGTGCAGCTGTTAGCATTATTGAATTCCACGCCCCTTTAATAGTGTCCGGCTCCTTTCAGTCAGCGTGATTGTTCTCAGGAGTCATTCATGTAATTGCTTGCACCAGGACCCGCCCTTGTGCTTCTAGCCGAGCAATACTCTGTTGTACAGATGCGCTGTATTTTGTCCGTCCTTCAGCTGACAGACATTGGACGCTCTCCGCCTTTTGGCTCTTACAGATAACAGGCTGTGAATATTCATGTTCAAGTTTTCATATGAATCTAAGTTTCCAGTTCTTCCAAGTGTATCTGCCTAGGAGCGGAATTGTTAGGTCTTATGGCAATTGTATGTTTCACTTTCTGAGGAACCAGCAGACCGAAGCACCAAAGTTTTTCATTTTGATGAAGTTCAACTCATTTTTTTCATTTGTTGCTTGTGCTTTTGAAAGAGGTTCATTTCCTTAACTCTTACATATAGATCTTTGATCAATTTGGACTTAGTTTTCATGTACAGTATGAAGTAGAGGTTCCACCTCATGCATTTGTGTGTGAATGTCCAGTTGTCTCAGGACTGTTCTTTCTCCGTTGAATGGACTTGACATGCTTGTCCGAGCAGTTGTCTATGAATGTGTGAGTTCCCTTCTGGACTCAGTTCTGTTGCCTTGATCCATGTGTCCATTCTCATGTCACTATCACACAGTCTTGGTTATTAGAGCTTTGAGTGAGTCTTGAAATCAGGAAGTATGAGTTCCCCAGATTTGTTCTTTTTCAAAGTTATTTTGGATCTTTGAGTCCATATGCATTTCTGTACGCATCTTGAAAATCACCCCACCCCCCCCCCCCCCCCGGCCAAAAAATGGGCAGCTGGAATTTTGACAAGAACTTTTTATTTTTTATTGAGGTGAAATTCAAATAACATAAAGTTAGCCATTCTAAAGTGAAGAACTCACTGGCACTTAGTACATTCACGATGTTGTTAGTACCTCTACCTAGTTCCTAAGCATTTCATTATTCCAAAACAAAGTCTTATATCCAGTAAGCCACCCTCCTTACCCAGTTGCTGACAACCACAAATCTGCTTTCTTTGTCTAAGGATACACCTGTTCTGGATATTTCATGCAAATGAATTCATGCAGTCTGTTTCTTTTTCACTCCTATTATAAATCCCACTTATTCATGCTGCATAATATTTTAATACGTTGTTGGATTTGGTGTGATAGCATTTCACTGAGGATTTCGGCATTTATGTTCATAAGGGATACTGGACATTTTTCTTGTGATATCTTTGGTTCAAAGGTAATGTGGTCTCAGAGGAGTTCAAAAGTGTTCCCTCTTCTCCTGCTAATGGGAAGAGTTGGAGAATTATTCTTGAAATGTTTGGCAGAATTCACCAGTGAAGCCATCTGTTTCTGGACTTTTTTTGGTTGGGAGTTTTTTGATTACTGATCTAATCTCTTTACTTGTTACGGGTCTGTTCAGATTTTCCATTTCTCTGTGATTCATTTTTTGATAATTTGTGTGTTTCTAGGAATTTGTCCACTTAATTTAGGTTATATCTAATTTGTTGGCATACAGTGGTTCACAGTCTTCTCTTGTACCCCTTTTTACTTCTGCAAGGTTGGCAGCATTGTCTCTGCCTTCATTTCTGTTTTAGTTGTGTGTTCTTTCTTTTTCAGTCTAGTTACAGGTTTGTCAATTGTGCTGATATTTTCATAGAACCAGCTTGGGGTTTCTTTCTTCTCCAGAATTTCTCCATTCTCTCTTTTACTCTGTTCTGTTCTCTAGTATTTCTTTCTTTCTTTTTGCTTTTGTTTTAATTTACTCTTCTAGATACTTGAGGTGTGAGCTTAGGTTAATGTTTAAGTTTTTTTTTTTTTTTTTAATGTAGGTGTTTACAGCTATTAATTTTTTCTCCAAGCACTGCTTTTTCAGTTTCTCTGTTTCGGTATGTTGTGGTTTTGTTTTTATTTATCTCAAAGTATTTTCCCTTTTCATTTTTCCTCTGACCAATTAGCGTGTAGTGAAAAATTAACTTTACCTAAGACGTATGGCTTTTGCCCTCGACTGCTGGGAGATGATCTCTTGATTCTTGGAATGTCCTACCTGACAGAAGTATCTTTGTTTGCATGGGAGCTTTGGCCACTGGACAGTCTAGAAATATGATTTATGGTGGAGGCTTTGGAGCCCTATTAGTTTCTTAACTAATTCCATTATTAGTTCCAATCTCCAGAGGAACTGATAACTAAAAATATGATCCTGAACCTCCAGGAGGGTTCTGGAAACCCAAGATTAGCCATGTGAGCAAGTGTGATGGAGCGCCAGTAAGAACTCTGGACCCCAAAGGTTCATGTGGGCACTCCTGGTTTGGCCATACTCCTGATGAGAGACTGGCTGTTAATCTTGTGGCAGATCCTCTGTGTGTGCTTGTTGCTTGGTGCATATATGTTTATAATTGTTATAGCTGGATGAGTGAGCCGTCTTATCAATATGTAAGGGCCTTTCTTGTCTCTTAACCCACCTTTACTTAAAATCTATTTGGTTTGTTAGGAGTATAGCCACCCCAGCTCTCTCTTGTTTACTGCTTTCATGGAACCTAATTTTTCCATCCTCTCACTTTCAACAAATATGTATCTTTGGGTCTGAAGTGAACCTAATTTGTAGACAGCATAGAAGGCTTTAATTTTTTTTTTTTTAAGAAAAATCCATTGTGTCTTTTAATAGGTGAATTTATTTAGTCAACTTACATTTAAGGTGATTATGATGAAGACTTGTATGATTTTTGTTTTCTA
Source organism: Enhydra lutris kenyoni (assembly GCF_002288905.1). NCBI lineage: Eukaryota > Metazoa > Chordata > Mammalia > Carnivora > Mustelidae > Enhydra > Enhydra lutris. The sequence continues at coordinate 41,549,076 of NW_019154097.1, forward strand.
TATGTCTTGCATCTTTTTATTTCTCATTTCTTCCAGTACTGCCCTTTTTAGTTTGATTGGTTTTTTCCCAGTGTGCCTTTTGATTCCCTCTTCATTTTCCATTTTGCGTGTTTTTTTAGTTATTTTCTTAATAGTAGAGAAGACCTTTAATTTTTAAGTTTAGTTTGAATTCGCGCTAGATTAACTTCAATTACATAGGAAAACTGATCTTATACAACTCCATCTGCCTCGTTTATGTTGTTAATTTCATACCTTACATTTTTATACACTGTGTGCCCATTTAACATAGATTTGTAATTACTTTTTTTTTTAGATTTTATTTAGATTTTTTAGATTTATTTATTTGACAGAGAAAGAGAGAGAGAGAGAGAGAGACAGCAAGATAGGGAACACAGGCCAGGGGAGAGGGAAAAGCAGGCTCCCCACAGAGCAGGAAGCCCAGTGCGGGTCTGGATCCCAGGACCCTGAGACCATGACTTGAGCCGAAGGCAGACGCTTAATGACTGAGCCACCCAGGCACCCTGTAGTTATTCTTTTATGTAGATATCTTTCAGATCACATTTGGAAACAAAAAGAGGAGTTGCAGACCAAAAATAGAGTAATACTGGCTTTTATATTTATCAATGCAGTTACCTTTATTGGAGTTTTATTTCTTCATTTGCTTTCCAGTTACTGTCTGGTGTCCTTTCCTGTTGTTCTGAAGGACTCGTTTACCTTCTCCTCCGGCAGTTCTGCTCCCAGTGCACCCCCTCAGCTTTTCTTCATCTGGGAGTGGCTTGGTTTCTCCTTTATTTTTTGAAGGATAGTTTTGCCAGGTAAAATATTCCTGATTGACACGCCCCCAACTCCCTCCCCAGCTGTGTCCTGACTACTATGGTTGGTGTTGAGAAATGTGAGAAGTGGGCTCTGGACCTTATCAGGAGTCTCATATGTGATAAATCACTGTCTTGCTGCTTTCAGGGTTCTCTTTGTCTTTTGACAGTTTCATTATCACGCGTCCTAGTGTGGGTCTCTGAGTTCATCCTTCTTGGAATTTGTTGAGCTTCTTGGATGTGTGAATTTATGTTTTTCACTAAGTTTTTGAAGTTATTGGCATTCTTTTTTCAAATATTCTTTTTGCCATTTTTTCTTTGCTTTCCTGAGACTTTTGTAACGTGTGTGTTAGTACACTTCATGGTGTTTGGATCTTTAAGAAGAAACATAAATAATAAGCCTACAATCCTCTTCCTTTTTTGGGAAGTAAACATTATTAGTGGCTTGACGAGTGTTCCTTTAATGATTTCCTGTTGGATCAGATTTTCTTCACTGAGTCTTCTTAAAATTTTTTTTAAAAGATTTTATTTATTTATTTATTTGATAGAGATCACAAGCAGGCAGAGAGGCAGGCAGAGAGAGGAGGAAGCAGGCTCCCTGCCAAGCAGAGAGCCTGATGCGGGGCTCGATCCCAGGACCCTGAGACCATCACCTGAGCCGAAGGCAGACGCTTAACCCACTGAGCCCCCCAGGCGCCCCTTCACTGAGTCTTATAACCATGCCTTTACCCTCTTTCCTTGATCTGCATGTTTAGTTGTTCACTAAGGTTAAAATTGTTTGGTTACTTAATTTATTTTCAGAGTAATTCTGTAACAGTTTGCCTTGAATAAAGAATATTTCATTTGGTTTATCATGAGTTATATCTTTGAATTTATTCTCTCATTCTTTGTTTATTTGACTCATCGGATTGACACATTCTGTTTTGTCTCCCACAAATAGTACCAAACTTCGTTTAAAGCCATTTCAGTGACGGGTTCCTGAGGAGTTTGTAGAGTGCCCAGTTTCTAGTAGAGATAGTAAAATATTTATTAAAACATTCCTTTGTTTTTAGAAACAATAGTCATCACTGAGGAATTGTTTTAATTTTTGAGAGTTTTCGTTTTGTTTGCTTTAAGTCATTCGGTTCAGAATTAATTTTTTGACAAGCATGCACTTGCTCCATGTTCATTTTGGCTTTTGTAGATTGAGGAGATGGTGCAGAAGGCCACGGCGGTGGACGCTTGCCTCTGCTGGTCTCCCAGCTCCTCTGCTCTCTTGGTATTACTACTGTGGCCCATTTTTTCTGATTCTGGTTTTGTTCACTTACCAGAATAGAATGTAAGTCATACAACAAGGAACACTTTGTTTGCTTTGCTCACTGCTGTATCTCCAGCTACTAGAAATACGCCTGGCATAGAGAGGGACCCAGTGTCTGTCGGTGGATACCTGTGTGCACAGGGGACTTGTGTCGCTGCTGGTGCTAGTGGAGGTGGCAGTAGCTGAAATGGACTCAGACCCTTCCTTGTGCCAGACCATGTTTCTTTTTTCATCTTACACTTTTGCTCCTTTCCCCCATCCTTCCTGACTACTCAGGCCTTTTCTGCTTTGTACTTAATCCTTTTCTCCCTCGGTCCCCTTGGATAAGCATTTAACATTTACCTTTGGTATCTTGACCTCAGTTTTTCGTCCATGTATTTTCAGTTGCTGTATTGCTTCACTCCAGGAAACATCAGAAGTTAAAACACAAATTTAAAATCTGTCACAAAGATCTGGTCTAAATTTTAGAGGTAAACATCGAGGTCTCTTGCTAGAGACCAGCCGCATTTGATGTGATACTACATTCAGATATCTCCCTGCCCCCCACATTGCTGTGCTTGTGTGCGCCGCTGGGGCAGGTCGGGGGGTCTTAGACCCTCAAAGTTAACAGAAAACACGTGTAATTATAACATGCCAACTTCTTGACATTTTCGACAAATCACATTGTGACATTTTACAAATAACACTGAACACTAAACAGCAAGTAGCTAAGCTGTTTACCTGAATTAAATACCTTCATCCTCATTTTTATATTCCGTGGTACCACACTGTACCTGTCCCTACCAGGTAACACGCCACATTCAGAAAATTCTGTGGTAATGACCATTCTAGAGCCTGTGCAAATTAAAAGTACTAAATCCCCAAACTGGAAAAAAAAAGTTTAATTCAAATTAAATGGATACAATCCAGTATACACTCTTTTTTTCTTTTTTAACAAAGAAGAATAAAATAACAGTATTAAGTATTTCCTTTGCAAAGGAAATTCCAGCTCTCACCTTTCAAGCAACATCTGCACATAGTTTTTGTTTTAATCTAATCTAACTAGTCTAACGCCCTTTTGTTCTTCTAGAGACCTTAGGAACTATTTTAACTAATTTTAAACAGACTTTAAATAAAGTATCTGAAATTATTCCATTGAGTACCCTCCCCACAGACACAGCAAAACCCAGAATGTGAAGTTGATAATTTGAAATAAACTAATCTAATCAAGTCCAAGAATACTCCTTTTCCAGTAATCCCATAATGCTTCTCTTTGTCTAGCAATTTGATTGTAAGTATGTTATAGATAAAAAGGTATGAAAATCAGTTACTTCTCCTGACCCAGAGATATGAAGAAAGTGAAAAGGAAAGCCATAAAGTGTGCGGAAATATTTCCAAGACATTTATAATAGCCTTCTTGTAGCCAGAATATATAAAGAATTTGGAAAAAAATCAGTAGGAAAAAGACAGCCCAATAAAGAAATATTTAATACACCAGAACAGCTACTTCACAAAAGCTAACATCCAAATGGCCAGAAACGTAATCAACTTCTTTAGTAATCAGGCAAATACAAAATCAAACAATACAGGGGTGGCAAAGTTTAAAGACTAACAACACCAAGTGTTGTGACTGAGAGAGACGGCTGGGACTCTGAGACCCTGCGCGCGAAAGTAAGTGGAGTAACTTCGGAAGCCGGGCTGGCAGGTCCGGAATTGCGTGAGTGCATATCCAGAGGCCGAGCATTTCTGCTCTGAGTGCGTGCAAGAAAAATATGTGCTCTCGTGCATCTCAAGGGTTAAGTGTAGCAATGCTGGTGGTAACGTTATTTTGTAAGGGACCCAAACTGGGAGCAAACAGACAACTTTCCCCAGTAGTATATCCATGTGATGGACCAGTACACGGGAATGAAGACGTCTGGACAGCTACATGCCACAGTAGGGCACTCTCACAGAGGTCGGTTTCTGCGGGAGAAGCCAGACCTAAAAGAAGATACGTCATAGTAGCATGTCATACAATTTCCCGAAATAGGCAGAATTAAACTCCAGTGCCATAAAGGTGTAACAGCTGAAAAGTGGAAATGGTCCAGATGTCTATCGGTGGGGGGACGGTGAGTAAATTGTTCTGTATTCCAATAACGGAACGCTGGGTAACGAAGAAAAGGAGCAGATGTGAACTTCCGGTGACATGGAGGACTTTCATAGACATGTTCAGTGACAGAAGCAAGACACAAAAGAACATGGTTCCCTTTATGTGGATTTCAGACAGGCAGGGATCTACAACTGTGATGTGACTCCGGGGTATTAGGTGTCCTGGGGACAAAGGGAACGATGGTGGCCAAAGGGTTGTGTTCTTTATGTCAACCCCTTAGCCGCACATGCGTGTCTCATACACCTTTCTCTTTGTGTGTTTCGTTTCCTGATTCTGAAAAGGCTTAGCAGAGCGCGAGAGCCGTACTGTCTGGGTTCACATCCCAGCCTCGCTGCTTTCCAGCTGTGTAACTTCGGGAAATTTATTCGACGGCTCTAGGCCTCGATTTCATAACTGTCACGTGAAGATAATCAGGCCGATTCTGTACGATTTGTGGTAGAGATTAGAAAATACTGGAGTCTTCGCTCTGCTGTTAGGCACGTGAAAGAGCCGCTGGCTTGTGGTAAGCGCGGCGTGCCTGCCCGCCCCGCTGCAGCCGCTGGAGCCATCGCCAGTTTGTTCAAGGGAAAGTTAAACTCCCGCTAAGTTAACGTCGTGTTTATAAACCTATCGTGGCTCTCCGTGTAGGTGTGTTTGTTTAGGTCTCTCGGAAAAGTTTATTTTCTCGAGTGTCCGTGTTACTTCACAAACTAATTACGAGGTGTTTTACGGTTGTCAGTAAAATTTTCCTTGCTTGGATTTCATAATTGGTCTTTGCTGGCGTCTAGCAGCTAATACTGTTGAGGACTTACTGCTGTCAGGCTGGGTTCTAAGGTCTACGCGGACTCACCCTTTTTATCCTGTGCAGGACCCCCGGTTTACCTAGAGTCGAAACTGAGAACAGGGGGCCTGGGTGGCTCAGTTGTTGAGCGTCTGCCTTCAGCTCAGGTTGTGGTCCCAGGGCTCTGGGATCAAGCCCTACGTCGGGCTCCCTGCTCAGTGGGGAGCCTGCTTCTCCCTCTCCCTCTGTGCTGTCTCTCAAGTAATTAAATAACATCTTTAAAAAAAAGAAACTGAGAACAGAGGGTAAAGGTAGCAAACTAAGTATGTGGTCTGGGATTCAGTCTGGCCCCAGCACCCACTTTACTCCACTGATCTGTGCCAGGAAAGCTGTTCGTTTTATACTTTTATTTAGTAACTGGTCACTTTCCTTAGCATAATTTTTTAGTTGACTTTCTCAGGTTTCCAAGAAGCCAGTTATATCATTTGCAAGTAGTTATTTTTTGTGTAGTACCCAATAATTCTGGTTCCCTTGCTGTACTGCTTTGTTTTTAATGTTCGGGGGAAGCGTCAATAAACGTAACGGAGTGGGCATCCTCCTGTTAGTCCAGCTGAATGCGAACGCCTGTATTTCCTAAATGACTGAGGGTGACATTGACTGTTAACTGCAGACTGTTTTCTTTATGGTAAGAATACGGTTTTTTTAGTTACAGATGGTCTTTGATTTGTTATTCTGTTTTGCTTTAAAATTAGGGGCGGCTTTTAAGTTATATCAAATATCTTTGTGTATCCTTGAAGGTGACCACATAGATTTTTCTGTTAAACCATGTAATGACTCATCCCTACCTTCCTAGAATTTTCTTGAGATTTTATTTATTTATTTTAGAGAGGGAGCATGATCCTGGGGAGGGGGAGAGGGAGAGTGAGAATCTCCAGCCAACTCCTCGCTGAGCACAGAGCCCGATGTGGGGCTCGATCCCGCGACCCCGAGATCATGACCTAACCCGAAATCAGGAGCAGGACACTCAACTGACTAAGCCACCCAGGCGCCCTGCATTCCTAGAATTTTTAAAATAGTGCCAAATCTTTATTGCTAAAATTTCTGTGAGATTTTTGTGTATATAATAAATACAAATGAGCGTGGTCTGCAGTTCTCTGCCGTTTTTGTTAGGTGAATTCTAGCAGTGTAGGAGGAATCTGGAAGATTCCTGTCTTTTCTTGCATTACATACTGTATTTTAAAATAATTTTTGAGAACATTTTGTGGTATGGCTGCCTAATACCGTTCATTATGTTTTTTCATTAAAGATCTCAAGTGTTTCTTCTTTTTCACTAATTACAGAAATCTTCAAACAAACATAAGTAGAGAGGTTGATACCGTTTTGTTCATTTCTCACCTCACTTTGTTTTTCTCTGAAGTATTTTGGACCTTGCTGCTTAAAGCATGGATGTTGCCTGGGAACTTGCTGCCCGTGGACGTAATCATGGTCACACAGGCACATACTTCACAGCACCTTTGCCGTACACTGTGGGTTAGAGGCGAGTCTTCGCTCGTGCCCCCACGCTTGCTTTAGGTTCCAAACCCGTTACAAGGAATGTTCTGAGATGTTGAAATAAGGCTTTGAACATTTGAACGTTTGTCTGGGGTCCTGGAAGGGAATTACAAAGTCAGAGGCATAAACTTGAAAGCTTTTGATGTCTGTTGTCCAGTTGCTGTCAGAGATCCAGTACCTCCTTTGTTTAAATGGTTGACAGATGACCGCACTGAGAGTTCAGAAATGTGCCTTTGCTGCCGGTGAGGTCATTAAAGGACGAGAAAGCAGGAGAGAAGACCAGAGTAATTAGAAATTCTTAGCATAATCACTTGAGTGAGTGAGAGCCTGAAGGTTATTTGAATTGATTTTCAGCGTCTCGAACCATTCGGTCAATTTACAGTTTCTTACTAAATCTAGATCAGTGTGTGGTTGTCGGGAAACATTCAGGTGCCCAATGCTGTGTCGGAGGTTAGAGTGGGAGAAGATACGTGCTAGCATCTGTGCCTTTAAAGGGCTTATGGGAATCTTACTATATTGTGTACATTTTTTTCATCTTTCTACAAAATATAACTTCGACTTACAGAAGTTAGTGCTGAATTTCGCATACGCTGGGTTCTCACTGAAGTAATTTGAAAATCTTCCTAGGTGTGACTTCCACCAAGATAAAAACAAAGTTGGCTTTTCCTCTGTTTTAGCCACAGCGTACTGTGTACAGACTGACTCTAGTGAAAGCGTGGAATGGGGACGAACTCCAGGCCTACGCAGAGCTGGTGTCCCTGGGGAACCCCGACTTCATCGAAGTGAAGGTAAGCTCCCGCCGGCCGGTGTCATCGTATCACCCCTGGTGCCGCGCTGGCCGCCGTGAAGTTAGCATCTTTTAAAAACTCAATGGGGGTCCCAGATGTTTTATTTATTCATTCAGGAATATTAATCAAGAGCCTGGCACTGTTCTAGGCATTGGGGATAATAACAGTAAAGACTAAGCTTTTGTTCTTAGAAAGCTTATGTTTATGGAGAGGTGGACAGTCAACACGAAATGAATAATGAAAAACTACATCCTAACATGAATGTCCTGAGAAATAAAATAGTGTTATAGTGAGGAACTGGCTGGCTTTAAAATAAACTTTTGTCGTGGAGAATTTCAAACATAAACAGAAGTGGTGAGACTGGTCTAATGACCCTCCATCCAGTCATCACCCGGCTTCAGAAGTTGTCCACTCCTGACCAGTCCTGTTCTTAGTGTACCCCGGCCCATTTTCTCTGCCTTACCCTGTAATTTGGAAGCAGAGCCCCGCATTGTATGACTTACCCATAACTGTTTGAGGAGATGTCTCTAAAAGACAGACACTTGTTTTAAACACTTACTCAGAATACTGTTCTCACAGCTGCACAGTGTTCACAATGGTCATGCAAGTGTCGCAAATAGAAGGCTTTAAACTTGACCAATTATTTCTTCTTATTTAAGCAGGATTCGTGAATCTGGGTCCCAATAAGGGTCATAGACTGAAATTGGATTATTTCTCTCTTAAATTTCTTTTAACCTGTTAGTTCCTCCTCCATGTGTTTTCTCTCCTCTGTCCCACCTCCCACACCAGTCATCTTGTTTATTTATCCTGGCTAGTTCCTGTGTCTGTATTTTACATCTTGCTGACTGCATGTTCCTGTGTCCCCGTACTCCCTGTAAGTTGGCAGTTAGATCGAGAGAAGATTGATCAGGTGTGTGTGTGTGTGTGTGTGTGCTCGCACATGTGTGTGCGCGTGTGCGCATGTGTATGTGTGTGTGTCGCATCTCACGATTATCTGGCTGGTGGTATTTGTACTTGCAGCAGGAGGCAGTCATGTCTGGTTGTCTCTGGCCTGCTTTTGCCAGTGTTTCTTTGGGATGATTCCTGTAAGTGGATTTCTGTGCCAAAGGGCAGATACTATTTTGCTAGATATTGTGATTGGCTGTTTTAGATTTCATAAGGGGGTTTTGCTGAGGAGAAGAGGACTTTTTAACAACTGATTCCTAAATAGTAAGAAGCAATGCGGTACACAGAGGCCTCGGGTCAGGGCATTCCGGGCCACTGGCACAGGTAGTGTCCAAAGGTCCCGTGTGATCTCAGTGGGACAGCAGAGTCGGCGGAGACACAAGGTGAACCACAGAGGTGGGATGGGGCCGGGTTCTGTTAGAACTTCCAAGCAAGAAAAGAACTGGGTTTTATACTAAATTTCATGGTCAGCTTTTTGAATAGTAGATGTACTGGGCAAAGGTTTTAAGCTGGAGGGGATGTGAGGTGATTTGTGATTTTAAAAGGTCACCCTGCTGCTGTCCTGAATGGGTTACAGAGGCTCAGAGTAGGAGTAGCTAGACTAGTTATAAAGCAAGAGATGGGGCGGCTTGGGAAGGTCGTTGGAGACACCGCTGGAGAGCAGTGGGTGCACTTGGGATGGATTCTGGAAGTAGAACCCGCAGAGCTCATTGCCCGTGGAGATGCGGGGAGTGAAGGAACAGACAGAATCCGGACAGCACCTGGGTTTTGGCCGAAGCGATTGTGTGGCTTTGGAACAGTTTACTGAGCTGGAAGAGACCAGTGAGGAGGACGGGGTGTGCGGGTCATTGCACGAGTTCTGTGTTGGCCGCAGTCGTTTGAGAGATCTTTCCAGTATACAGGTCCAGGTCCCGTAGGCCGTCGTTTATATAAGCCCGCAGCTCTGGGGATGAGGCGGGGCTGGCCGCGGGTTTTGGAAGTCATCGGCATGCCACGGTGTTAAAGCTGTGGAGTGTTACGAGGCAGAGGGGTTTTTTGGACAACTAAGAATCCACGTAATGACAAAAAGTGACTGGAAAATTCAGCCGGTCTCCGAAAGCTCCATCCTCAGTGCATGTGCACAAAGTGGCTGTACTCCGCGTCATTTCAGGCGGTGTTTGAGTTCCGCAGCTCTTTTAGTGAGTCGTGCGTTCTGGGGTGCCGTATCCCGGGGGCCGGGGAGCTGGGGAGCGATGAAATGTGGTGCCTGAGTGTGCGGCGCTCCAGCTCTCGTCAGGTCAGAGACACTCTTTTCTTTGGAAATAGCTCCTAATTTTAAAAGGCTGCTCTTGGCAAGAGCTCTGATGATGCAGAGATGCGAACTACATCTGCAGTGTATGTGTCCGCTTAGGAAAACCTGGCCAGCACAGGGGATTAATGGGGTTTTAATTTATGACTTAGTTATTCAAGAGTGCTGCTCCCAGTGAGGTTGCAGTAAAACTTCTATTACAAAGCAAGTTGGCTCGATCGCACAGTCACCTTTTTTCTCCCCCTCCCTCCTCCTCTCCCTCCTTCCTTGTTTACAGAGAAGAATCACCCGGTATTATTTTTAAAAGAAAGATGGCTACTTTGTAAACAGTGTAATTTCTGTGGTGCATGTTTTAGTTTGGAACTCAGAAATAAAGCCTCTTGGCTACAGCTGAGGTGTTGTAATGACATGGTTGCTTTCAAACAAGAGTTCTTTTTTGCTGTTTGACCCTTGCGTCCAGAGGATACTTGTCAGCTCCCTCCATGTGCGGGGCCTGGTCAAAGCGCCAGAGACAGGACATTTGACATGGAGACGTTGTTTGGGACATGGATGGTCTTACTAAGTAAGACAAAGGCTACAGAAGTAAAATCAGGCACTTGAACAGATCTTACTTAAAAATTTTGGAGAAATATGTGATCTGTTCTCGATTTTAACTGCTTTACGTAAATGGTAAAATATACCCTAACAGATAACAGTTGTATCAGGGGAAAGCCTGGTGGCGATCAGCTCGTTCTTTGTAGAAGGCCCAAGGCAGAAATGGCCTGTGTTACAGTAGCTGCGCCAACTGAGGACTGGGTCACGTGCTTTGTTAAATTCAGCCCTCGTTTGTCCCACAAGTTAATGAAGTATCTTCCTTTTTTTTTTTTTTTTAAAGATTTTTATTTATTTATTTGACAGACAGAGATCACAATAGGCAGAGAGGCAGGCAGAGAGAGAGGAGGAAGCAGGCTCCCTGCTGAGCAGAGAGCCCGATGCGGGGCTCGATCCCAGGACCCTGGGATCATGACCCGAGCTGAAGGCAGAGGCTTTAACCCACTGAGCCACCCAGGCGCCCAAGTATCTTCCTTTTAAACTGAAGTAGCAAAAGGAGTGTTTGCAGAGTGTAGCCTACTGAGGAAGCAGAGCAAGTTCTATAATAATACTTTATTATATTTTTAACCATATACGTTTGCACATATTATATATAAGATAAGTATGGAAGGATATAAGGCTCTTCAGTGTTGTATTTAGAAGGACAGGAAAAGGCTTAGTGACTTTATTGTTCACGCGTCCTTGCTCTGCGAAGTACCAGTGAGCGTGCGTTACTTCTGTAATCCCAGTAACTGAAGTGAAATCAGTAGTGGAGAAGGCAGTCTTTCCCGTTCAGTTGAGTTAAACTGCTTAACGTCTGACCAAACATTTTCATTATTGTTGTCGTCTTATTTAGTTAAAGTGAAAAGTTTCCTAAAATGGCGGTTTTTAAAACAAGCGCTCTTCGAAAAACATCTGATGAGAGAGCTAGCAATGTGGTAGGCTAAGTAACTTCAGATTCCTCCGAAAACACTTAGAAGTCAGTGTGTTAAAATAAACATACTTTTGGGAGCATAGCCATCTGTCGGGTCTGTAAGGAAGTCCCTTCGGGGCTCGACAAAGAGAGGCCGCCCTGGTGGTCCTTCGTAGCTCCCGCACCGCTGGGTCAGGCCTAAAGCACAAACACTAGCCCTTCCACTTCCAGAGAAAGCACGGATCAGGACAGACTCTACCCGCTGGTACACCGTGGTGCCTGGAAGCTCGTCCTTCACCTGTGCTCTGGCATAAAACAAGGAGTCTCCCAGGGCCTGGCCCTCACATGGGCTTGGCATTAAAGCTTTAATAGTACCTCAGGGTCACATAATGCCCTGAAGGTGTGAGATTGATTGTCCAGACTGACCCTCGGCCGGCGCTAGGCCTGGGGCTCCCTGCGGAAGCAAACACAGTACTTCTTCACGTCTTGCATTTTCCAGTGTGCGAGCGTGCGCGCATGTACGGGCTCTGTCCTAGTCTGCACACGCTGGAGTCTTTTTTTTTTTTTCAGTGTTCCAGGATTCACTGTTTATGCACCACACCCAGTGCTCCATGCAATCCATGCCCTCCTTAATACCCACCACCAGGCTCACCTAAGGACCCTCCCCCTCTCCTCTCCTCCCAAACCATGTTTGTTCCTCACAGTCCACAGTCTCTCATGGTTTGTCTCCCCCTCCGATTTCCCCCAACTCCCTTCTCCTCTCCATCTCCCCATGTCCTCCGTGTTATCTCTTATGCTCCACAAGTAAGTGAAACCATATGATAACTGACTCTCTCTGCTTGACTTATTTCACTCAGCATCATCTCCTCCAGTCCCGTCCATGTTGCTACAAAAGTTGGGTATTCATCCTTTCTGATGGAGGCATCATACCCTACGACCCTGCAATTGCACTGCTGGGTATTTACCCCAAAGATACAGATGTAGTGAGAAGAAGGACCATCTGTACCCCAGTGTTCATAGCAGCAATGGCCACAGTCGCCAAACTGTGGAAAGAGCCGAGACGCCCTTCAGCGGACGAACGGATAAGGAAGATGAGGTCCCCCCCACACACACACATGCTAGAGTCTTCTGGGGAGTGGGGAGGAGCAGGCTCTGATACTTCGATAACGCTCCTAAAAAGTACTGATGTAGCCTGGGACAGGTTACTGATCCTCTCTGAGCCTAAATTTCCTCAGTATTAAAATTAGAATGATAGTATCACTTTAATAGGTTTGTGTTGAGAATTCAGTAGGATAATATATGCCTGGGTTCAGTAAATGTTTAGATCCCTTTTCATCAAGCACGTTTATTTAAACTAAATCAATAGAAGCTATTTCTTTATTATATTGGTTCCCTCTTTTCTGCCATTGCTAGTCTTATGAAACATTTTTCTGTTTTATTCCCTGTAAATGAACATATATTTTAGCTTCATTAGACTTAAATAGGCCTTTATTTGCTAGCCTAAGAATCTTAGTGATCATTATTTGCTTGCTTGTTTGTGAAAATGTGTTTCATGTTATAAACATTTGCTGTATCGAGAAACTCCCTAGCGCAATCCATTTGTAAATGAAATACTCTTTCTACCCTCTGCCCTGCATTGCACCTTGAAAATAGTCAGTGCTCAGTAATTATTTGTAGTCAGATGATTTAAACCTCCTTCACACTCTTGGCACTGGATCTGTCTGCAGAGCTCAGTCCTTGCGGAGTGCGTTTTGTAAAGCAAATGCCGTAGCCTGACCTCACCCCCTTTCTTTGCACAAAGGTAAAGAGTATATCCACTTACTCAGGTAGCGGTCCCGAACCGGAGGTCATCAGTTCCTTCGTGTCCTGTCATTAAAGACTGAATAATGGGAATGAAATTTTTATTAGATCAGAAGAGGGTTCTGGAGTTTAATGTCATATAAAAGAATACGTGACTTGATGTTTAGGCCATGGAGAATAGATCGGTTGGGGTACGGAGAAGAACAAGGCATAGAAGCTCAGAATTTAGACAATTACAATCACACGTTATATATGTATATTAGATGTCTGTGTACTAGGTCTGCGTCATATATGTGTACACAGAACATACACACCGGCAAGAGCTATGTGCAGGATATGAGTTTGGGGTCGGAGGCAGTAAAGGTTCCTGAACAGAGATCGAAGACGTGGTGGGAAATCTCGCCCAGTAAAGACTGGATGCAGAGCGGGGCAGTCCCATAGGAAGGCCTTGTGCCACGCTGAGAAGCTGGGGCTGGTTTTCTTGTGGGAAGAGCTGTTGAAACATTTTTAGGATAGAGTGTCATGTTTTGAGTATATTGTGCAAAAAGTCACGAAGCAACATTTCTCATCAGACTGAAGGAGAGAAACATTATCAGGAACCTTTCGACACCCAGTCCGCTTAATTGAAGTGTCAGATAGTCAGACTGGCACAACACGGCTCCTCGGACGGACCTTGAATCCCCAGGAAACCGTCCACGCAGCCAGTAAGGGACCGAGTCCTAGCGCAGAGCGATCCAGCCCAAAGGCAGCAGCGTAAGGGTGTGGGTCATTCTTTTCACGGCAGACCCAGAGATGGGTAAGTTGTCCTGTTCTTCAGGAACTTTCTTCGGGTCTGCTTGTTGCTCCTCAACCTACGGCTTCTGAAGTGAGGGCTTTCCAGTTGCCACATTGTGCCCATCCGTTGCTTGCTTGAGTTCACTCTCCTTTCAAAGCAGCGAGGGACAGAGTTGGTGCTGGTGCTAGACGGGGTGGGGACAGGGTGGCGTTGGGATGAGAAGGTGGCAGATGGCTACGATACAGAAAATGAAGTACTTTTAGACAATTTAGCTAAAGTGTGATCAGGAACGACGTCGGGGCAAATCATCGGTTGGACTGGAGTGCAGGATGGAGTGAAGCCGCCAGAGCAGAGAAGGGGGCATGGGGGGTCTGACTGACGGGGGGGGTGGACTGGGACTGGTTTCTGCCTGTAGCACTTCTGTCACAGAGAGCTCTGGGGCTCTGTGGTGGGCTCAGAAAGTTGCTTGCGTGGCCTACCCCAGAGGGTTTTGTCTGGCTACAATGAGAACTTCTAAGTGCAAGAATTCAGCCAAGTGGGAAGCCTCATGTGAACAGGACAATGTCACATGAAGGCACGATACTCTAGCGGTGGCGTTCGTTCTCTCTTTGCCGTTCCAAACCAAGTCCGTGCTTAACATCTCGTGATTTATTGCTGAACAGGAAATACTCAAATATTTTCCAAAGCCCTTGTCCTAAATGTAAGATCTAATCTAAAATCTGTTTCAAGGAACTTTTTTAAATATGAAAAGTGAACTCTTTTGTGTAGCTACTTATTAATTATATGAATTGCTCATATAATTCACACATCATCAACTGTATTTAAATTGAAATAAAGTCATTTCTCTAACTAATTTGACCTACCAGCAAATCATTTCTGTGTTTTGTATACATTTGGGGAAATTTAGTACAATTTTTCAGCCATACCTAAAGGTTTTTAAAACTGACATATTACTTGCTTTTTTAAATTCACCTAAATCTCAAGCTCAGTTTAATGAATTCTGTAAATCGTCGGGCTGGTAGAGAAGACGCTCTTGTTTAGTACAGCTAAGCTGGGTCACCTCCAGTCTGTGTTCAGCAAAGGTCACCTCGGTTTAGCGCACCAGTGACCTTTCTGAACGGCCATCTGGAGTTGCGCATTTTGCAGAGCTCATCAGAGTCTCTGGCCAACCCCCAGCTGCTCCGTCTGCAGGGTCACGGGCCCTCTGCAGTGCTCGTCCACAGGCTCTTCATAACGTGGCACCCTACCTCCTCCAGTCTGCGTGTCTGCGTGCGTGCGTGTGTGTGTCCGTATCCACGTATGTGTGAGAGTGTGTGTGTGTGCATGCACATCTGTATCTGTGTATGTGTGAGAGAGCGTGTGTGCGTGTACACACCTGTATCGATGTATGTGTGAATGTGTGTGTGCACATCTGTATCCGTGTATGTGAGAGAGAGTGTGAGTGGATGTCTTTTTATTTCAGTCATTCCCTCCTTAGTCATAGCAGATTTAGAATATTCAAAACACTTGTCAAGAAAGTTTGATCCTCGAATATTTAAAGAGCCCACAAAGTTAAGACATCCCTCATTACTAGGAGTGTATCATTATGTAACTTACCAAATAGAAAACTTAGTTATGGGGGCGCCTGGGGGGCTCAGTGGGTTAAAGCCTCTGCCTTCAGCTCAGGTCATGATCCTAGGGTCCTGGAATCGAGTCCTGCATCGGGCTCTCTGCTCAGCGGGGAGCCTGCCTCTCCGTCTCTCTCTGCCTGCCTCTCTGCCTACTTGTGATCTCTGTCTGTCAAATAAATAAATAAAATCTTTAAAAAAAAAAAAAACAAAAACTTAGTTATGGAACTTTGGGGTCCTATATGCCAGGGCTGTCAGGGAGCGTTTGAAAGACCAGGAAGCCAAGTTACCTCCATTTGTATGACTCAGGAATTTCTGGGAGGTGAGACACGCTTACACATGCAAGCGTGTGGAAGGGATGTATGCATAGCCCCAAATGTACTTCCTGTTTGGCCTGAATCTGTGTTTAAGTGTATCCATTTACAAAATGCATTACGAAGTGATCTCCTTAAGGAACAATTTCAAAGAGATCCCCAGCTGGCCCTTTACAGGAAAGCCCGACCAGCCTTATCAAGCCTAAACTGGGCTGGAAAACTGGAGCTCATCTTATTTTGCCAGTAAGTAAGGTGTTTACTGAATTTTTGTGGGTGCCAGACATGCCTCCGTTATTGGTCTAGGAGATTATAGCTCCTTGAGAATTGACTTATTACGGTGCACAAGGAATCTGAATGAAAAGATGCGTTATTGGTTCAAATACAGTGCTGTTCCCGACAGCAAAGCTTGTGACCTCACGAAGCCGGGCACCTGAGCGCAGCAGTCGCAGGGCAGGGAGGCCATCGGCCCGGGAGCTCCTGCCGACTTGCCTGAGCTGCTAAGCAGAGTTTATCATCTCTGATTCAGTGTTACTTTCCTCACCTTCACGTTGGATTGGATTGGGTTGAGGGGTGGGGTCGGTGGATTATCTCTAGACACCTTTGGGCTCTGACACTTGTTCCAGGTCGTGCTTATCTCTGACTGTTGTACGGCTTCTGCAGGGTGTCACCTACTGTGGAGAGAGCTCAGCCAGCAGTCTCACCATGGCCAACGTGCCCTGGCATGAGGAGGTGGTGCACTTTGTCCGGGACTTGGTGGATCTGATCCCCGACTACGAAATTGCTTGTGAGCACGAACATTCCAACTGCCTCCTTATCGCTCACAAAAGGGTAAGCAGAACCCGGCTTGTGTTCTTCCAGCCGCTCCTTCTTCTCCTCAGTGTCTCCTCCCTTCGTTGTAGGGGCGTCCGCTTGTTTGCTTCCTTTCCTGAGATGACTTCAGGAGGCCCTCAGTGGTTGTGTGCGTAATGATGTAGAGAACAAAGGTCAAAGAAATATAGGAAAAAACTAAACTGCATTACAGCTTACAGCCCATCGACAAGTACTCGGGACAGGCAGGGTGACCGTCCTCCAGGAACTCAACTCCCCCCATGTTAATACCTTGCTAAAGGCAAAAGGCAGCCTTCGCTTGGCAGTAGTCCAACCTCCAGGGTCCTGTGAATCTTCTTTAACATCGAAAATCCCCTTGGAAACGTCTTTTCTCTATCCATCCGCCCCCAAGATACGTGTTAGTAATCATCTTCCAAACGTGGTTCCCTGATACCTAGCTGAAGGCTCTCTTGACTCCGGTTTTACCAGACAGTACTAAATGACATTATCCTAACAGCAGCTAGCCCCTCAAGGTCCCGGAAACCTGGCTTCCCACTTTCTCAGAAACTTACGCTATCCAGGGGCGCCTGGGTGGCTCAGAGGGTTAAAGCCTCTGCCTTCGGCTCAGGTCATGATCCCAGGGTCCTGGGATCGAGCCCCACATCGGGCTCTCTGCTCAGCGGGGAGCCTGCTTCCCTTCCTCTCTCTGCCTGCCTGTGGTCTCTGTCTGTCAAATAAAAATAAATTAAAAAAAAACAAAAAAACAAAAAAACTTACGCTATCCCTGACCCCCTCCCAGCTTGAAAATATGTGATCAGTCACTCCTCACAACCCCAGCACAGCTCTTCTGCCTACAGGTCCTGTCTGCCTGCCTTAATGAAACCATCCTTTTTGCACGAAGATAATCTTGAGAATTCTTTCCTGCTGTTGGCTCCTAGACACCAGCATTTTACATCAGACAGGATGACTGTTGAGATGGGATGATAGCACAGTCAGGTTTGCTTGACGACTCTGCATCCTTTTCTATTCAAGTTCTGCATTAACAAGTGCTTTTTTAATTTTTTTTAAAGATTTTATTTATTTATTTGACAGAGACATCACAAGTAGGCAGAGAGGCAGGCAGAGAGAGAGGAAGGGAAGCAGGCTCCCGGCTGAGCAGAGAGCTCGATGCGGGGCTCAATCCCAGGATCCTGAGATCATGACCTGAGCCGAAGGCAGGGGCTTTAACCCACTGAGCCACCCAGGCGCCCCGCACAACAAGTGCTTTTTTTAAAAAAAGGGGACATGGATGAACCCTGAAAACATTATTCTAGGTTAAAAAAAAACAAACAAACACAATTGTGCACTATTACATGATTCCATTTGTCTAAAATGTCCAAACCGGGTAAATCCGAAGTGACAGAAAGTAGATCGGTGGTTGCCAGAGACTGAGGAGGAGCAGGCTGGGAAGTGACCACTGCCAGGCACAGGTGTTCTTCAGGGGTGATGGAAATACTCAAGAATTACCGAGTGGTGTCGGTTGCCCATCTCTGTGACTATACCAAAGTCCATGAGTTGTACCCTTTAAAAGGCTGAATTTCGTGGCATGTGAGTTATATCACAATCAAGATAAATTAATACCAAAAAGATAATAAAGGCCAAGAGTGGAGTACCTCTTCTTATATAAGTGCTTTTTATGCGACTAAAGTCAGGCTTAATTTGAACATGAAAGAACATTTTATCCTCCCCCAAAACCTTACATGGCTTCCCAAACAGCTTCTTAGCTGAACAGCACTTAATAATACAAGAATTGCTCAATTAAAATTTCACCTCCTCTCGTCTCACAAGTGCCAGGTTAAAAGGCCCGCATGTGTTGGTTGCGGTGAGAGTGTATGCAGCTGACCTGTGGTCTGTCAGACTTAAATACTTAGACAGAGGAGTATGCTCTGGGACGTCAAGGAACAGAGAAATAAAGGCCACCTGGTATTTGAAATGTTAATTAAAGTAGCTTCAAAGCTAATTAACTTACAAAGCAAATCTTAAAAATTAAAGCCAAACCCTGAATTTTATTTTCTGGTTCTTTGTTCAGTGTTTTTGTAGGTACGAGACTAGAGAATATGGATCTCTCGTGCTCAGGCGCTTCAGTGACCTCCCTTTGCTTTTAACTTAAAAGCCAAAATCCTTAGTGGGACCTTAGGACCCAGTGTGATCGGGCTGTGCACCTCTCCAGCTTCCTACACTGCTTGTCCCTCTCTCTCTGCACTTTCTTTATATTCTCAGCCACATTAGGTCTCACTTTCCCTTTAAATAGGCTGGAATTTCAGACTCTTTTCTGTTCTTGTAGTGGTGCACTAGGAATGGCCGTATTGACTAATCACAGTCTGACGGTAGAGGATACTTCTACACTCTAACTGCAAAGCAGGGACCTGAGAACACCTCATCAACCCCCGTTCCCCTTCCCAGCGCAGGTGCTGTTACTCTTGCGCACGGTAGTTGTGAGCGGGCAGAGCATCGTCGCTAACTGCCTCACAGAGTCAGGGCTCCGTTGGATGCACATGCATCTTTAACTCTGTTTTGCTCTCCGTTCCTTTCTGCATTTTGACCCTCCACATGGAACTGTTTTCCTTCTCCCCAGAAAACACTTTTCAACATATGCGTTGGTGGGAGTCTGCGGATGGAAAATTCCGTTCTTGTTTGTCTGGAAATGAACACTTGGCTGGGGATGAAATTCTGGGTTGACATTTGTTGCCTTTCACCACAAGAGAGATAATCTCTTGTCTTTTAAATTCCATTGATAACAAGTCAGCTATTGGGGTGTCCTCGTTTTCAGATAATCTGCCGTTTTCACGCTTTTGGCTTCTCTTTTGGTTCTGCCCATATCCACAGGGAGTTCCCAGAAGGCGCCACGCAGCTGAATTCAGTGTGATAAATGCAGTAACAGGCATAGCTACCCAGGTACACACCAGCACGAAGAGACAGTCTGAGACCGACGCTTGTTAGCTAATGTTTCTTGAGCACCCAAGGTGTGTCGGGCCTGGTGCTGGGTACTAGGGATGTGAAGATGAGTTAAGCAAATCGTCCTTGCCTTTGAGAGTGGTCTGACAGAAAAAAGAAAAAAGGCAACTATTGAAACCAATACCTCCAGTTTTTCATCAGAGCAATGATGGAAGAGTAGAGTAGAACCTGGGGGCGGGGTGTGCTGGGGACAATATGCTACTATTGGGAGAGGCTTCCCAGAGGAGTTGCTGTTTGACTGGATGTCCAGCGACAGCCCAGCGAGGACGGACATGAAGGCAGAAAAATGTACAAGGAGAAGTCCTTGGAGAAGTGTAGAGGCCTAACCTGTTGGGAGAACGACGAGTAGTTCATTATGGCCAGAGTTCAAAAGAAGGGTTGAGGGGAAAGGAAGGGAGGTGACTGGTCAGGGGCAAGGGCGTTGGTGCTGAATGGAATCCTAGTCGTGCAGTTTCCTGTACAGCACGGGCAGCGCTGAAGGGTTTGAAGTAGGACAGTGACACAATCAGATTTGGGTCTCAGAAAAATTTGTTTAGCAACATTAGGGGGTATGAACTGTAAGACCAGAAGACACAGAAACCAGTTAAAAACTTGTGATAGTCCAGCAGTCCAAGGGTGACATAATGAGGGTCTGAAACAGAGGCTGTGAAGGGAGAGAAAGGAGAATGGGAGACTTGGTCAGACACTCGGTGCAGGCTGCTCTCTGTCTTCCTAGGTGAGTCGGGGGTTGGTGTCACCTCAACCAAGTGGATGTCAAGGTTCGGGTCCCCACTCGGCCTCCATTGACCTGTTGGGAGAGGAGTGCCTCCTTTTGGCTAATTTGGGGGTGAAAGTTTGGGCTCTCCCCACAGAACCTCTGCTCCACGCTGACTAGGAAGGGAGGACCACCTTGTTGCTGCTCCGCAGGGACAGTATGGGATGGATGTGGGGGCCTCGGTGCCCCTAGGCAGTAGGGAAGGTCTTGGCTCTCTTCTAAGCTTCCTCCGTCCCCACTCTGGCGTGGGTGGGGTGAGGTACCTTGCTATGGCCAGGTGAGGCCAGTGCTCCTGGGATCACGGAGGGAGCGAGGGTGGGATGGCCGGATCCTCCACTCCACCTCCTCTGAGAGCTCCCCAGCGGCGAGGAGGGAGGGCGCGGCCCTACATGGCTGGGCAGATGTGAAGGTCTAGGGTCCCTCATAGATGCTGACTGACCCGGGCTGAGAATCGGGCATTTTTTTCATGGCCTAGGTTGGTTATTGCTTAAGTTTTCTGTCCTGCTAGCTAGGGTGCCCTTTTCCTGGTCCTCCGGCTGAGAAAAGCAGGTTTTCATGGAGCTTCGTTTGCTGTTTGTGCCCTTTGGTGTTTCGGGATTGCGGGTCTTCAGCCACCTCTGGGCTCCTGCACCCAGTGCGGGATCCTTAGTAAGAGCCACAGACAGAGCCCAGGGGATGCGTAGCCGGTCTGCCTTCTTGCATCTACCTTTGCAATCGTCTTGGGTTTGTTTTGTATATGATACCCAGGGATTTTAGCCACACAGTGGGAGAGGTAGGAAGAAGTGCGTATCCTCCATCTTGTCCGGAAGCAGGAGTCTGCGACCACAGTTTTGACATTTATAGATTTTGGCTTAGTATCTCCTCAGTGAGCAGTAACGCCAGTCCGCTGGGTACACCGTAAATTACAGATTATTTAGCAGAATACGTCCATGTAAGTTGATTTTCTTTACTGGTGTTAGAAGTGTCACCCAGGATGTTACAAGGCTGCCCTGCAGTGTTACCGGGAAGAGTTTCCTGAAACTTACATGAAGATGTCCCTGTCCGATCCTCGTCGGGGCCTGTCAGATCCCGTTTAATGAGGAGGCCGGCAGTTACCGACGGGTGCCTTTTTAAGGTCACAAAAAACAGAGCTATAACCAAAAACCAAATCAAGGAAAGAAACAGAAAAAGAGAAAAATGAAACCTAAGACTAGAAGAACCCGTAACACAAGCCGTTTAGGTCATAAATAACAGCGTGGGCATTGACCGTTTAATGGCCTCATTGTTCATGCTGCCAGTTCCCAGCTTACCGTTTCTCTGCTGTGTTTTTGAAACAGGACATCTCGCCGTGAACGCAAAAGAAAAACCTAAATACTTGGTTCTTAATGGCTCTCACAATCAGGGCCTTTTCAGCTTTGTCTCAGGCCCCCTCTCTGGGCCTCTGCAAGGTCCCGCCATGTTGCTCTTTTCCTCCGCCTTTGCCCAAGATGCCTCTTCTGCCGGAAAGACACCACACCTGCCCCACCGCCGCTCACCTGCTGAGTTTCTGCTCCTTCAGACGGTAAAATAGATCTCCTCGGGGGCTTCCTCCCTGGGATCAGTGTGCACAGAGATAAGGCTGCGTATATCAGAGCTGTGGGTACGTGGAACACAGGGTGTCATCCCCAGCACTTCCCAGAGTCCCTGGGACACCGCGGATTCTCCATGTTTGTGTAGAGAACTGACAGCGCCTTCCCCGTCCTCTCCGTCCCGTCTTCACTGTCTGAGCTCCAGAAAGCAGAGACGATGTTCCATCGTCCTTCCTGATTTTGGTCCATACTTACCTCCGTCCTTATTACTTATTCACTCATTCGTTCATTCAGTAAATACTTACTCTACGGAGTTTGCTATTTTTTAGGTCATCGTTGACCTGCTGGTTGTTACATCCGCTTGTTTTCCTGCCCACCATCTCCTCCCTGTTTTTCTGCAGCAGGAATCTGGTGCCCATCCATGCTTTTGGAAAGTTTCTTCTCTCTGCTGGGCGGTACTTTTCCGATTTTAGTAAAGCTGGCTAGCAGAAGTAAGAACATGGCCATCAAGTGCAGCACTGAAAATCCCTCCATTGTGGCATTTCTTTCTTTATCCATTTCAAAAATTTTAAATTCTCTCTAGGATACCATGTAGCCCAAAGTGTAAGGTGAATTCTTTCAAAGAAAAAGAAGATTCTAGAGATTTCAAGCATTGGTTGAATATTTGCATTCAAATGACCTTTTAAGATTCTATGTTAAATTAGTAAGATTTCACAACATGGACCAGCCTCTGGAGAATCCATTACAACCCGCAGTACCCTGTCCATCCCCAGAATACTCTGTGGTCATTTGCATCGTTTACAGCGATCTCGTTATTGCCATGTGGTATGTCACATGCAAAGCATTTCTTAATTCTTGGAATATTTTTTTAATGGATGGTTATTTTTTTCACAACACTTTTGTCATTTAGAAGTGACGTTTAGACTCTAGAGAGTTTCTTGATAAGAGGGAGTTTCTTTCATGGGTGGGAGTAGAAAGTTCAATGAGTTTCTTTGACTTTGAACAAAGGAAAGAGGGACACAGACTCAAGGGTAAGTCAGCGTGTTTTAGTCCCAAGGTTGAGCTCGAGGGACAAAGAGATAAGTACAGTTGCCCACAGGAGACTGTCTACAGGGGGAGGGCGGGCCTGTCTGTGTGCCGTGGAAGGAACGCCGGGATAAGGAGATGGTCACCCCTCTGCTTCTGTGTTCTCCAGTGGCAGCTCAGATGTAACCTTTGGCCTGTCAGTCTGCAAAGTTGAGTGAGACCTTGATGAATACAATACACTTGATGATTTTACTGTAGAAGCAGTGAGGTCCTTCCCCTGTGCGGATTGGTGATACCCTGTTAAAGTGGGCCACTGCCAGCGGAAACCAAGGAGTAGGTTACATGCACGGCTCGCACATCCACAAAGCACTGTTTTAAAACTTAATTGCTTACTTAAAAAATAGATTTCATGTCCTAGTACATATAGTTTGGGATTTACGGAAAAATTGAGAAGACAGTACAGAGAGTTCCTCTGTACTCTAGACTTGCCTTGTTCCGAACATCTCGCATTGGTGTAGTACGTGTGTTCCAACTAACGGACCAGTGCTGCTCCGTGATTCGCCAGAGCCCAGAGTTTGGATTTTGTTAGGTTTTACCCAATGTCCTTTTTCTGTTCTGTTCCATCCAGAAGAATACGTTCTATTTAATGTCATGTCCCTTTAGGCTCCTCTTGGCTACGGCAGTTTCTCAGACTTTGCTTGTTTTTGATAACTCTGACAGCTTTGAGGGGTGCTCACGAGCTATTCTGTAGGACGCACCACTACTGAAATCTGTCCAGTGTTTTTCTCATAAGACCTGGGTTGTGGGTTTTTAGGAGGAAAGCCACAGAGGTAAAGTGCCAGTTTTGTCGTCTTGTATCAGGGATGCATTACGCCAGCGTGACCTACAACTAGGGATGCTGACCTTGGCCAGCAAACTGAAGTAGTGTTTGTCTGGTTTCTCACTGTAAAATTACTCTTCCCCTCCCTTTTCTGTACATTTACTCTTCAGAAAGATGTCACTCTTTGCAGCCCACGTGTAAGAACTAGGAGTTTCATTCCGCATCCTCGATGGTGAGATAGCTACATAAATAGGTTTATCTCTTTTTCCCAGTTTTTAATGTATTCCCTCATTTTTTATAGCAGTATGGACTCATGGTATTTACTTTGTACCTTGGGTTATAATCCAGTTCGACCTCATTTCTTTCGTCGCTCAGATTACTCTGGCTCTGGCCGCTAGGATCTCTTCCAGTGGGCTCTTGTGCTCCTTTGCCGTGCTCCCATCAGGGCTCAGGGCTTTCTTTGTCTTTGGTCTTGAGCACTGCTTTCCTTTCTGGCTCTACAAAGTGTTTCAGGCTCATCCTGCACATTTTCTGCTCCAGTCCTGGAAGCGGTCATTTCTCTCAGCAGCCCTGGTTCCTTTATTGAAGAGTGGTGTTAGAAGCCAAGATCTGGGCGAAGGTGTGCTTGGTGCTGCTGGGGAGTTGTTTCTTCTTTTATGCCCTCAGAAAGGTGTACGACAGCAAAGAAATTGTGCGCATATTCCAGCCTTTGTATATACACGTGGCTGTAAGTATTTCTGCGTGCATCCAGTTGTACGAAGCTAAACATGCTAACGTCTCAAACGCTAATCCATGGCCAGCAGGACTCACTCTAGCTGCTGCTTGCTTATTTATAAATTCCCCTCTAACAGCGAGAAACTTGGCTCCCTATCGCAGCCGTCTGTTTCCTTAATCGCGCAGTTCCAAGATACGAGTACAGCAGTGTCAGAACTTTCAGCCCTAGAGCACAGTGCTTGTGTGTAGGTCCTTTGGCTTTCGTCTTAGAAGCTCCACTTATTTCCAGAATTACTTAGGTTGGCACCTTTTCCTCCTCCTCCCCTTCTTGAAGTTACTTCATACATTTGTAACAGATTCTCACAGTCTGCACCTTTTTCTGGGATTCCCCGACCTCTCCTAAGTGATTTTTGCATTTTATATATATTTCGCATATACTTCTATGTATGTATTTCAAAATGTAAACTATTTCATATTTTAAGGTTCAGTATTTGTACTATAAAGTTGCACAGGTTTTGAAAAGTACATAATGTGAGAAGATGAATGAACATCTTTTCATATGCTTACTTGCTGCCTGGACATTTTCTGCAGTGAGGTGTTGGTTCAGATCTTTTGCTTATTTTTTCATTGGGTTTGTTATTTTCTCATTGTTGAGTTTTAAGTATTCTTTACATATTTTGGATACATGCCGTTTATCAGATGTGTTTTGCAAATATTTCCTTCCAGTCTGTGATTTGACTCTTTATTCTCTTAACTGCCTTTCTCAGAGCAAACATTGATAATAAAATCTGGCTTATCAGCTTTCTCTTTCATGGATGATGGTGGGTTTCTAAACTCAGGGTCACCTAGACCTCATCCTGTTACCTTCTAGAAGTTTGGTAGTTTTATTATATGTTTAGGTCTAAGATCTGTTCTGAAAGCTGTAAGATTTATATTGAGATTTTTGTTTGATTTTTGCTTGTGGATGTCAAGTTGTTGGAAAGACTGTTCTTCCTGCATTATGCTGGATTATATGTTTTCAAGTATCAGTCGACTATACTTGTGTGGATTTATTTCTGGTCTTTGTATTGTTCCATTGATCTATGTGTCTGTTCTTTCACCAATACTGTGCAATCTTGACTTTGGTTAGCTTTGTTGAAATCGGGTGGTATCAGTTCTCCAACTTGTTCATCTTGGCTATTGGGTTGGCTATTCTAGGTCTTTTGCCTTTTCATGTAAACTTTAGAATCAGTTTGTTAATACCTATAAACTAGCTTGCTAGTATCTTGTTTGGGATCGAGTTGAATCTACACATCCAACTCGACCTAACAAGTTCAGTCTTCTGATCTGTGAACGCGAAATACCTCCTGTTTAGATCTTCCATGACTTCTTTCACCTTTTTTCCTGTGTATAGATCCTATACACAGGATAGATTTATACATCTTTTTATGTATATTTTATATACATCTTTATATATATTTTTTTATATATATTTTAGATATATATTTTTATATATATGTCTTTTTATACATCAATTTATACATTGTTAGATTTATACATAAGTGTTTCATTTTTTTGATGTTAATGTAAATGATACTGTATTTTTAACTTCAAATTCCAATTGTTCATTCCTGGTATATGAAAAAGCAGTTAGCTAATATTTCTCAGAATATTACCTCCTATTTTGCACCCATGCTATAATAATCTGAGTTCCACAGGATATTTTGTTATTGTTGATTCTTTGGATTTTTCTTCTTCTTTTTTTAAATAATTTGTTTATTTGAGAGAGAGTGAGAGTGGGAGAGAACAGGAGAGAGGAGAGGTTAGAGGGAGAAGCAGACTCCCTGCTGAGCTGGGAGCCTGATGTGGGACTTAGTCCCGGGACTCTGGGATCATGACCTGAGCCAACGGCAGTTTCTTAACCAACTGAGCCACCCAGGTGCCCCTCTGGATTTTTCTACATCAGTTAATGTGGTTATCATGCATCTCTTCCCAATCTATGTATCTTTTATTTCCATTTCATATCTTACTGTGTTAAGCTAAAACTTCAAGTCTGATGTTGATTAGAAATGGTAAAAGGTGAACCCCCTGGGTGCCTGTGGGGTTGTAAAAAAAAAAAAAAGGAAAGAAAGAAATGGTAAAAGGGGACATTTCTGCTTTGATTCTGATTTTAGTGGGAAAGCAACTGGTTTGTAACCACTAAGTATGATGTTCATTGTAGGGTTCTGGTAGATGTGTATCAGGTTGAGGACATTTCCCTCTGTTTCTAGTTTGCTGAGAATTTTTAATCATAAATCAGTCTGGATTTTTGTTCTATACTTTTCCTGCAGTTATCGGTATGATCATATTTTCCTTCTTTAGCTGTTGGTGTGATGGGTCACATTAATTGATTTTCAGATGTGAACCAGCCTTGCCATACCTGGAAGAAATCCCACTTGGTCATGGTGTTTAATTTTTTTTTTTTTAAAGATTTTATTCATTTATTTGACAGACAGAAATCACAAGTAGGCAGAGAGGCAGGCAGAGAGAGAGGAGGGAAGCAGGCTCCCTGCTGAACAGAGAGCCAGACGCGGGGCTCGATCCCAGGACCCCGGGATCATGACCTGGGCCAAAGGCAGAGGCTTAACCCACCGAGCCACCCAGGCGCCCCGATGTTTAATTTTTTTAATGCATTGTTCGATTTGACTTTCTAATATTTTATTTTTTTACACATGTTCATGACAGTTACTGTTTTGTAGTTTTCCTTTCTTGTAACGTCTTTATCTTGTTTTGGTCTATTCGTATTTTCTGTATGTTTGTGCTTTAGTCTTAATAGGTTTTGTGTTTCTAGGAATTTGCCCATTTCATCTAGATTATCTAATTTGTTGGTATACATTCATATTAATCTTTCATAATCCTTTTATATAGGTAGAATCAGTAGTAATGTCCCTACCTATATTTCTGATTTTAGTTATTTGAGTCTTTTCTCTTTTTTTCTCAGTCAGGCCAGAGGTTTGTCAATTTTGTTGATATCTTTGAAGAACCAGCTTTTGGTTTCACTGCCTTGTGTTTTTTTTGTTTGTTTGTTTGTTTTGTTTTGTTTTTTTCCTATTTTTCTATTCTCTATTTCATCTCTGCACTAACCATTATTATTTCCATCCTTTTGCTAGCTTTTGGTTTGGTTTAGTTTAGTTTTTTTTTTTTTCCTCATTCCTTAAGTTGTAAAGTTACGTTGTTCATTTGAGATCCTCATTTTTAAAGGAAACATTTATAGTGATAAATTTCCTTCTTAGTATTGCTTTTGCTGTGTCCCCTAAGTTTTGGTATGTTGTGTTTTCCTTTTCACTTAGTCTCTTAAGTATTTATTAATTTCCCTTATGATTTCTTCTTTGATGGACTGGCTGTTTAGGAATGTGTTGTTTAATCACCACAAATTCGTGCATTTTCCAGTTTTCTTTCTGTTACCGATATTTAACTTCATTTCATTGTGGTTAGAGGGATACTTTATATGACGTTTATCTCTTAAAATCTGTTTAGATTTAATTTGTGGCCTAACTATTGTGGTCTGTCCTGGAAAATGTCCCATTAAAACTTGAGAAGAATGTGTATTTTATGTTATTGGGCAGACTGTTTTCTCAGTTCTAGCCAATTTATTGTGTTGTTCAAGTCCTTTGTGTCCATACTTCTGTCTGATTGTTTTATCCTTTATTGAGAATGGGATACTGAACTCTCCAGTTTTTGTTGTAGACCTGTCTATTCCTCCCTTCAGTTCAGCCAGTATCTGCTTCATATATTTTGATGATCTGGTACTAGATATATAAATGTTTGTAATTATTGTGTCTTGCTGTATTGAACCTTTAATTAATATAAATTGTCCTTCTTTCTGTCTTATAATCTTTTTAATTTGAAGCCTCTTTTGTGTGATATTACTGTTGCCACTCCTACTCTCTTTTGGCTGCTGTTTGCATAGAATATCTTTTTCCAACCTTTATTTTCAACCTCATGTGTCTTTGGATATAAAGTAAGGCTCTTATAGAAAGTATATTGTTGGAGTGTGTGTGTGTGTGTGTGTGTGTGTGTGTGTGTGTGTGTGTTTAATCCACTCTGCAAATCTCTGATTTTTTTTGAGTGGAGAGTTTAACCCATTTACATTTAAAGTAATTACTAATTTAAAAACAAAAGGGACTTAGATTGTTTTGCTCTTTGTTCTTCATATGCCTTATAGCTTCTTTGTCAACTCCTGCTAGCATTTTGCAGATATTATTCTGTTGTCTTCCAGCATAATCTTCTAGAGTCTTTCATCATTAATGAGCTGTCTGGTATTATTCCTTAGTTTGGTGTCTGCTGATAAACTCAACAATCAATAACATTTATTAAGGTCACTTTGATAATGCTGTGTATGCATTAATTCATTTAATTTTTAGAAAAATCCTATGAGTCATAAATACCACTCTTCTTCATATTCTAAGGGAGATATCTCAGGCTAAGAAAGCACAAGCACAATTAGAATTCAATCCCAGATATTTTGAAATACAAATGACATGATGACCATGACAGCATACTGTCTCTCAGGTGCTACAGAGCAGTCAGACAAGATAGGGAAGTGGAGGTAGGTGTCTGATGAGACAGTGTAGATCCCCACCCCACTCACCAAGGAGCAGTTTCATGGATCCCCTTCAAGGTCAGCTCTGAGAAAGTTTTTACCGCATTTGAGTCTCACAGACTCCTCCCTCTTGCAGTCTGTAGAGGGAGGGAAGGAAGGCCTGTCACTTCCCTGAGCCCTCCTTTCTTGGAGTAGGAAGGGAATTGTCTGTCTCCACTCAGGGCTTATGCAGTGTCCTCCTAACCAAAGCCAATGACAGAATATATTACCTTCTGTGATACATGTGGAACTCGTGCTTATCAGAGGCCTGGTTGCTTCCAGTAATTACTTTTGGAAAAATGTCAAAGAAAATTGGCATTTTGGTGACTCTGGTGACATTGCTGAGAGGACTTAGCTCAACTCCAACAAAATTATAGAGGAAGGTTGAAATTCCAGAAACTGAGTTTCCAGATTTAAAAACTTTTTCATTGCACTTGGATATATATCTAGAATTCAAGTGTGTTGTAGTTTTGCTTCTGAATGTGGTTCCCCAGAAAAAGGAGCGACTCTGCTCGGCGCTCCACGGTCGCAGGCCATCAGATTCCCTGTGCGGTCTGTGTGATTTCTCCTTTCACCCAAAGAACAACAACACAATCGTAGCTACGGTAGTCAGGAACAAAATTCGTATATCTGGGCAATTCAGGTACTACCACAGCACTATTTTTTTGTGTTCCAAAATCACTTCTCCCTCCAACTACCCTGGGATTTCCTCTACTCCTTCCCAGTTCACATCTACTTCTGAGTTATGGGAAGGCCTGGAAGCCCCTCTTCCATCCTCTAACCAGTACTTTCCAGGGTTTGGTTTGTATTAACTATGTCTGGGGGAGCAGACTTGGGAAGTGACTGACACTAAGGGCATAACTTCTCAAGAGTGTGAAAATTCAAATGAAATGTATGAGTTTCTTTTGTTTGGTTTCTTTTTTATTTTTGTGTTACTCTACTTTGTCCATTGTATGTGGACTTTGAGTTTTGGTTGCAATTTTACCCAAAGAAAAGGCAGAATTTTGCCCTCAGCTTCTAGGAGGTGATTCCCAAGCTTTTGGAACTCCTGCCTGTGAAGAGTGTCTTTGTTTACTGGGGGGCCTTGGACCACATCTGATGGTCTACACCAAGCAAGTAAATTGGGGTAGGGCTTTAGACGACACAGTATGTGTTTGACCTTCAGAAGAGCTGGCAACTTGTCGGCCACGCCACAATCAACTATGTCTAGGTGACCGAGTCCCAGGCAAAACTCTGGACATTAGGGTGTCTGGATGGCTTAGTTGTGTGAGCATCCCAGTCTTGATTTTGGCTCAGGTCATGATCTCAGGGTTGAGATTGAGCCCCAGTAAGGGCTCCGTGCTGGGCGTGGAGCTGCTTAAATTCTCTCTCCCTCACCCTCTGCCCCTCCACCCACCTCCCCTGCCTTTTTTTAGATAAAGATTTTTATTTATTTATTTGACAGAGAGAGAGATCACAAGTAGGCAGAGCAGCAGGCAGAGAGAAAGAGGGTAGCAGGCTCCTCACTGAGCAGAGAGCCTGATGCGGGGCTCGATCCCAGGACCCTAAGATCATGACCTGAATTGAAGGCAGAGCTTAACCCACTGAGCCTCCCAGGCGGTCCTGCCCACCTCCCCTTTAGAAAACAACAACAACGAACTCTGGACATCAAGGTTCGGATGAGCTTCCTAGGCTGGCAGTACTCCGTGCCACTTCTTGCACGTCACTGATGGCTGGGATGAGCTCCAACCACCCTTTCAGAAGACGACTGGCAACTCCACGGATGGCGCTCTCCTGAAGTCTGCCCCATGTGGCTCTTCCCTCGGCTGATTTTGATCCGTGTCCTTATGCTCTCATGAGCCATACTGACTATAACAGCTTTCATTGGATTCTGTGGGTCCTCCTAGTGGTTTTGTCAAACTGAAGATGGTCTTGGGAACCCCCTAATTTACGATTGGTGACAGAAGTGAAGGTGGCCTTGGGAGCTCCTGAACTGTGAAGCGGTGGATCTATTTTCAAATCCGAGACTCCCCGTTTCTCGTGTTTCTTATCGGAAGAAGAGGGTAACTCTGCTTCCAGGGTTACTGTGGTGGCTAAATAAAGTGACAGGTACAGGGCAGCTAGACTAGTGCCTTGCCTGTAATGGGGCTATAATAAAGGGTCTTCCCTAAGGTGCTGATGATTTGACTTTTCAGCAGAGAATATCACGTATCATGGGCAGGAGAATTTGCACAAACTGTTGCCACTGGTGATATTAATCAGTAGCTCTTGATTTGCTCTTTTTGGCTCAGATGCAGGATTTCCTGCACTCTTGGCTGGGTAGATGTATGATGCCTTTGAATGATTAGAGCTTTTCCAGAAGCTACACAGTATTTATCATTTAGGAGCTGGTATAACTTCGGCACAGCATGGTTGAGGCACAAGATGGACAGGCCAAATGGTGAGAATTTTTGTATGTGGCATTTTGAGTTTGACGTGGCTGTGGATATTCCGCATTGATGTCTGTATATGGACGACACTGTTGAAACTAGTGGGAAATCAGTTCTTCACCTACAGAAAACAGAAGAAGTGAGCTCACCTAGACTGCCTATGCTATTGGGATCCAGTTAAGATAATGGGAAGAATAGCTCTCCCTGTGGCACTTGTATTTTTTTAATTATTATTTTGCCAGAAGGGACAAAAGCTGTGTACATAACACAGAACACTCAAAGGCAGAGCCGGCTAATGCTCGAGGTCCGCATGTAAGTCTTTCGTCTCCCTGCATTTGCCTTGGAGCAGACAGTATGTGGGTAGAGAAGTAGTGGACAGCTTCTCCGCACATGCACACTTTATGTTGAGGAAGGTTGAGGGACGTGAAGAACGTGGAGCACACGGATTATTTCCTGTAGCTTTTAGACCAGTTAAGCAAAGGGAGTTAACGCAGGAATATTACACTTAAATAGATCCAGGGGTGAGAAAAATCTCTTTGCCCTCCAAGCTGTTTGAGAGACACCCTGGTGATTACGAGTTCTGTCGTTTTTCCGGCTTGACAGCTAACGGTGTGTGATAGCGTAACGACCACAGGGCTTGAACACCCACAGACTGGAATCTTGGCTCTTCCACACAGAGGATAGGACCTTGGCATATTTGTTACTTGGCCGTTTTGGACTTTTGCCCTTGTATTAAAGACGAGAGTCCAACCACATGAGTTTGTTTAAGGGGGTTACGCAAGCTAGAGAACCAGACGTAGTGCCGTGTGCTCAGTAGGACGCTTCATAAATGGCGGCCACTACCATTGTCGTGCAAGCCTCCACTTTCCTCCCCGCCGTGTTTGCTGGTTCGGTTGTTAATACTCTTCCTTGGCATTGAGAGATTGGTTGTTACTACTTAAAATTTTGCTTTTTAGTTTTATCAGAATTCTACAGAGACAGTTTAAAAAGTCAAAGTTTATTACAAAAATCAGCAGTTCCTCGTATTTTCCTCAAACATAGCTCCTTCTCCTCTCAAGCAACAACCACTTTCAACTTCTGGGTGATTATTTTGGTATTTGTCTTTACATCTCTAAATAACATGCTTAATATTGCTGCTGTTCACTGTTTTTTTCTCATTGTCTCTTCATACTATGGAAGATGAGATGAGGCTTTTCCCCTGCCCTTGCTCACCACACCTTCCCTGTGCGCACACCATAGTTTTACGTGTTACAGGACCAGATGGACACTGTTCACTGTGGAGCAGTACAGTCATCTATGGTTGCTGTTTGTTTCCAGCGTGCCTTCTGGCTTCCGTAGACTTAATATTTACTTGTTTTTTCTTTGTCTAGATTTCTGTATTCTTTAGCTAAGTGAACTCTCAAATTCTCTGCCACCTGTATCTCCTCTCAGATGGGTTGGGTTCTCTGTCATGTTCATCTATTTATTTATTTAAAATTTTTAAAAACTATTTTAATTCAATTAAAACAGTTTATATTAAATAATAAATAATAAAATAGTTAATATTAAATTAACATATATTATCAGTTTCAGAGGTACAGGTCTGTGATTCATCAGTCTTACACAACACCCAGTGCTCATTACATCACATGTCCTCCTTAATGTCCATCACCCAGTTACCCCATTCCTCCACTCCCCTCCCCTCCAGCAGCCCTGTTTGTTTCCTATGATTGAGTCTCTTACGGTTTGTCTCCCTCTCCGGTTTTGTCCTGTTTTGTTTTTCCCTCTCTTGCCTGATGGTCCTCTGTTTTGCTTCTCAGATTCCACATCATTGAGATCATATAATTGTCTTTCTCCGATTGGCTTATTTCACTCAGCATAATACCCTCTTGTTCTCTCTACATCATTGTAAATGGCAAGCTTTCGTTTTTTGATGGCTGTGTAATATTCCTGTGTGTGTGTGTGTGTGTACCACATCCTCTTCATCCCATTCATCTGTCCATGGACAGCTGGGATCTTTCCATGGTTTCGCTATCGTGGAAGTTAACGCTGTAAACATTGGGGTGCACGTGCCCCTTTGGATCACTACATTTTTATCTTTGGGGTAAATACCCAGTAGTGCAGTCACTTGGTCATATCTATTTTGAGCTTTTTGAGGAACCTCCCTACTGTTTTCCAGAGTGGCTGCACCAGCCTGCATTCCCACCAGCAGTGTAGGAGGGTTCCCCTTTCTCCGCATCCTCGCCAACACCTGTCGTTTCCTGACTTGTTAATTTTAGCCATTCTGACTGGTGGGAGGTGGTACCTCACTGTGGTTTTGATCTGTATTTCCCTGATGCCGTGATGTCTCCCCAGAGTCTCCCCAGAGGCACTTTCTGGCCCACCTGCTGTGGATACACAGCTGCCATACTGGGCCTTCCTTGAGCTCTCTCCTGTGTGGGGTGTCTTATTTTGGGGATCCCTGTCTCATTCTGGTGAAACATCCTCCAGAAGAGTCCTGAGAAGGGTTGTGTGGAATGTCCAACTTATTGAGAACTTAAATTCCTAAAAATGTTCTTTTTCTCCTTACACACTTGATTGATAGTTCAGGTGGGTATGGAATTCTCTGTCACGCAGTGGGCCCTGTGCATCAGCGCCACTGAGCTTTCCGTGTGGTGTTTGAGACCCTGCAGGCATTCTGATCCTGAATCCTTTGCGTGTGACCATATTTCCCTTGCTAGGATCTCCTTTTGTCTCCCTTGTTTTGAAATTTCAATGAGATGTGCCTCAGGCAGTGTGACTGTTCTTATCCTTCCTCTTCCCCTTTAATCTGGAAACTCAGGGCTTTCACTTCATAAAATGTGTTTCCAGGATTATTTCACTGAGGATTTCCTCCTTGCTGTTTTTTCTCCTTTCTTTCAAAAACTGGTGTTATTTTAAAGTTAGGTCTCTTGGGCAAGTCCTTTATTATTTATTTTTTTAGTAACTTCTCTCCTGTTTTCTGTCTTTTTACTCTACATTCTAGGAAATTCTCTTAACATTTTTTTTCTTTACTTTACTGTGAACCTTTCATCTTTGCTCCTATAGTTTTAAAGTCTAAGGTTCTTTTCATTCCTTGAGTGCTCTTTTGTATAGCAACTTTTTTGTGGATACAGTATTGTCTTATTTTTCTGAGGACAACTGCTTTAGTTCAGTTGTTTGGGTTTTTATCTTATTTAGTCTGCTGTTTTCTCCTTGCCTATGCTCTCTTTCCTCTGTTACTTTTTTCCTTTGGCTTACTTTTAGTACTCTTGTTAGTTCTCTGTTCATCTTTAAGTGGGAAACTAAAAAATGTATTGAAAGTCCTAAGCGTATGGACTGGGCTTGACTTTATCTTAGAGAAATCTATCTGAGTCATTGCCTTGGGGAAAACCCAAATAGTACTTTTCAGTCAGTCCTCTTGGGCTGGCCGGAAGGGTCACCTTTTTTCCCCAGGCTGCATGACTATCGGGGGTGGGGAAGCAGGCAGGGAACAGGGCTGTTCTGAACTCTCGTTTCTGATATGATAGCCCTGTTCTCAGTTCTTCCTGCTACCCCATAGTCCATGGGTTTTCCCTCTTACTGTCTTATGAGAATAAGCCTCCTGTCTTCTGCTGGGGAGGATGGTTGGGCAGCTGCTCAGCGGTATGGAGGGAACTTGGGATTCTAACAGTTTCTAACAGTTGGGGCTTTTTTGAGGGTGTGGGTTGAAGTTGGTGCTTCTTCTGCCCCTACTTCCCGAGGTGACTGTGCCACCAGCTCCCAGGCCTGTGGGGAATTCTGAGGCATAAGTCAGGTGGAATCCAGGATTTGCTGGTTTTAGACGCAGTGCCCTAGGGTCTGCTAAGCCAGTTACCGCCCATCCCTCATTCTTGCAGCTTCTAAAACTTTGATACTGTTTTGTCCTCTCCTGATCTCTTTACGTTTACAGGTTTATGTATCTCGCAGACACAGCTTCGGTGTCACCCTCGTGGGATTTCAAGAAGCGAAGTACAGGCATGTGTTTTTCTGTCCTCTTGGATGGACTCCTTTTAGACACTAAAGTAATAAAGAGTCTCTTTGCCATTATTCTGTTCAGTGACATTTTCCCGCTGTGAAAGAGAAAATAATGAGGTGAGACCCCGGTAGCTGCCGTTTGTTGTGGACGGTGGGACCGTAGCCCTGGCCCGCCTGCCCTGCAAGGCCGCGGAGCCCAGCGCTTTCAGCAGGGCCGGCTTTAACCATACCTCATTGTGCTTGTGTGTGTTTGAGCTTCTGAGTGTGTCTGTAATTCTGCACAGAGTTGCCTCTTCCCTTACTCTGCCGGGTTTGAGGAGTTCCGGAAGCAAGTGGCGTCCCGTCTCGGCACACTGACCCTCGGGTTTTGTGGTTTGCGGTTCTACTCTGGTTTGTGCGTCTCTGTCTTTCAGCACGTGTCCCCGCCGGCGTGCCGGCGCTCGCTCTTTCAGCTCCCGCCTTTTCCCAGAAACAGTTTGACTTTTTCTGAGTTATTATTTAGAATTATTCTGATTGTCTTCGGAGGGGGCACAAATAGATTCATTTTGTCGTAGGAGTCTGGTGGCTTGGCGTTAAGTTGAGGGTCACCCACTGTTCTAGACTGAGGATTTGGGTCCGTTCAGAACTCACATGCTGAAGCCTGACCCCCCCAGGGGGTGTGTATTTAAGACGAGGGCTCTCAGGAGATAATTAAGGTTAAATGAAGGTCATAAAGGTGGGGCCCTGGTCTGGTGGGGTCGTATCCTCCTGAGAAGAGACACCCCCGCACACACACTGAGAAGGGAACCGGTGAAGCCACAGCTTCTGCCGGGAGCTTCGTCTTCAACTTCCAGCCTCCGGACGGTTGGAAAACCAGTATCTGCCGCGTCAGCCACCCAGTCTGTGGTATCCGGTTACAGTAGATACCGAACAGCTAATACACCCGCTTTTCTTCGAGGTTAGCAATCCGTGGTCAGAACGTTAGCTTGCAGTTGTTGTGTCTGCACAGCTGGCGTCCTCCGTTTTAAGCCAGCGCAGAATCCCACCGGCAGAGGGGACCAGATCGTCACCGCCTCAGGGGTCAGGGAACCAAGCCGCCTACCGCAAGTGACTTCCTTTTTTTTTTTTTTTTTTTTTTTTTAAAGAAATCATCGCCGTTGGTTTGTGAAAGTTGTGTTTCCAGAACGTGTGTGTGTGTGTGTGTGTGTGTGTGTGTGTACTAGACTGAGATGCAAAATGTATTTCTTGTTTTAAGTTGTGATGAAAAAAGATTTTATGTCTGCTGCTGTAGTTTAAGCTAGACTTTTAGTCCCTGTTGGAATACCCGTGGCACGTGATGCTTGTTGGAGTTTGAGGGAAAAGGAAGACCAGGACGACGGACCCCGCAGCGTCAGCCTTTGGAATCCAGAAGAGACCTAGAGATCTCACGTCCGCAGGGAGAGGCATGGGACGAGAATTCCGCTATCTGTCTCACCCAGCAAGCAAAGCAGAGCGTCCCCAGTAGGGCCGAGCTCCTGGGGGCATGGGAGTGACTTACCACATCTTCCTCTGCACTCGCATAACCTGACTCCCGAACACACCACGTTAGATTATAATCATTTTTTAAATGTCTGCGACTGGGCCAAGGCCATCGTTAACTCTCCGTAACTGCCTCAGGCGGGAGGAAGGAAGGTAGCCGTCGTTATTTACCGTCACACCCGGGAGTGGCAGCGTCTGCTCCTGCGCTGGCCGGAGCGTCGGCCGGAGCGTCACCGGGAGCGACACCCGCTAGCCGGAGCGTCACCCGGAGCGACACCCGCTAGCCGGAGCGTCACCCGGAGCAACACCCGCTAGCCGGAGCGTCACCCGGAGCGTCACCCGCTAGCCGGAGTGTCACCCGGAGCGACACCCGCTAGCCGGAGCGTCACCGGGAGCGACACCCGCTAGCCGGAGCGTCACCCGGAGCGACACCCGCTAGCCGGAGCGTCACCCGGAGCGACACCCGGAGCGACACCCGCTAGCCGGAGCGTCACCCGGAGCGACACCCGGAGCGACACCCGCTAGCCGGAGCGTCACCCGGAGCGACACCCGCTAGCCGGAGCGTCACCCGGAGCGTCACCCGGAGCGTCACCCGGCTGCAGTAAGGTGTGAGCGTGGCGCCTCCTCTTGTGGCGACACTGCGAAAACCGCACTTTCTGTGCCACGGCGCCCACAGCAGCGCCGCATCCCCGGGTGTCCGTAGCGTAGGTGGAAGTTTCCTCCACCGTGTGGCCTTCCGGATTTGCTAGACGTCAGGGGACGGGGACGGGCCCTTGTGTCCCCGCAGTGCCAGCATGAATTCATAAACGACGAGTCCGCTACAGGCACAGAGGCGACAGTAGTAGTGTCGGGCCGGGGGTTGGGGAGGTCACTACAGAAGCGATGCTAGTACGTTGTTGGCCAAGGTCGGGGGAGTGAGGTCCTGCGGCGGGTGCACCGTCGCCGTCTGAGGGGTTCGGGAAGACTTCCCAGAGCAGGGGCGTGTGTGAGGCGCCATGAGGCACGAGGCGGGGTTCGTCAGACGGAGGGAGTAGGACGGGAGTCTGTGGGAGGGCGGTCGGCTCGTGGAGAGCCTCAGACGGAGGTTTGGTGTTTACGCGGGAGGCTCCCAGTCATGGGGCTCGTTCCGCGTAGGCGCCGGGAGCTCGGAGTCTCGGTCTGCGGGGGGTGGGGGCGGCCGGACGGGGATCAGGAGACCCGTCCGCAGGGGCGCTGTCGCGGGGTCCCGGGAACGAGGGCCCGAGCTACAGGCCTGTGTCAGGACCACAGAGATGCTGCTCACGAGGAGTCGTGGGACCGGACGGCGTGCAGGTGTGAGGGCCCGGGCGCGGTGCGGCTCCTTTACCTCTGGAGCTCGGAGGCTCCGTACCAGGGCTGACTGGTGGCCTTCGTGGCAGCGGAGGACATGGGAGCGCCTGTCCCCGGAGGGAGAACGGTGTGGGGGCCGCGGATTTTGCTATCACAGGGTGTAGCGCTCCTGGAGGCCCGGGGCACATCCCAGAGAACGGTCTTCTCAGAAGGTAATTTCTCAGGATTCGTGGACGGACTGAGCTTTGCCATTTATTTGGTCTTTCTTCCCCACTAGAAACCTCTTAGCTGTTGGGTAACAGAATCAGATGTCGTTGAAGTTCAGCACATTTTAATATTCCGAATCCGGGCAGCTCTACATTTTCAGCGTTTTTCTCAGCTAGAACACGAAATTGTTACTTCCCTTGGCTCATAATCAGGGTTTTAGAAGACAGCAGCTTCCAGGATGACTTTTCCGTTATAAATCGGGCACTGGGTGTTATGTATTCGCACGCGGAGCTCCAGAAGAGCGGCTTTGAGTCCGAAGCCTTCGTAGTGCAATGAGTGATCCCTTCGGAGCTTCCTCGACTCCTTTTCTGTTTTCTTCATTCCTGGTCATCGTTCGACAATGACTTTTGAGAAGCAATTTTCTGAAGAGTCCAAACTGGATTATTCCCTTTAGTGAATTGAAATCCTTAACGAGCCTTCCACTAACGAGGTATTGTATTCATGTTAGGTTAACCGGGCCAGTTGGAGCATTTAGTCCGCGTTTCGGAATTAGAAGTCGTTGGCTAAAGCTTCCCCCATCGCTCCGGCCGAGCTTAATAATAAAACGGGGCCCCCGGGTGCTGCTGACAGAAACAGGCAAATTCACGGCAGATAAAAAGTGGCAACAGCAGGAGTTAGAAATCAGCTCATCCATTAACACTTGATAAAGCCGGAACAGTTTAATTAACCTTCTTTCAGTGACGCTGCTGGGATGAACTTGACGTGCGGTTCCGGGGCGAGTTCTCCCCTCAGCCCAGCACAGCGGCGTGCCATGCTCTGCTCTGCCGCGGAGCCGTATCTGAGTGTGAAAGCATCTTCTTCCACTTGATAGGCGAAGAGAAATTCAGGCTTATTTTTGAATTTTTAAAATACTTACTGTGATTATTGTTTAATGGATGTTTCTCCTTCTGACCCAACTGCACTTTTCTTCTCCAGTTTAAGGTCGGCGGCGAGTGGTGGACGTGGATCGATTATGACCGCTTCCAGGAGCTGGTGCGGGAGTACGAAGACAGCGGGGGCTCGGCCACCTTCGGCGCACAGGATTATACGGCCAGAACTCCGCGCTGGGCCGTGTTTGGTGCCCGCGAAAGAGGCTTTGATCCCAAGGACACGAGATATCAGAGAAAGAACAAGTCAAAGGACATTTCCGGATGTTGAGATTATCTGGCTGTGGGGCGCTGAAGGACGAGCGCTGGCGGCCCCAGAGGGTTCTCCCTCCCGCCCCCCACCGAGGTTTTTCCAAGGACACATTAGCAAGATCTGTCTCACGCAGAGGAGGCTGTAAGGCTCATGGGGACGCGAGTCACGTCCGGGGTTGGGGAGGCAGCAGCTCCGCCATTGCTTTCCGGAGCCCAGGCCTCTCCTGACCGGACTCCCCAGAGGACCGTTGCAGGGCAAGCGCACTGTCCTCAGAGTGAGACTGATGGCTTTGAATTATAACTTGTAAGAGGCCGGAAGGCTGGTCCTGGTCTGTTGTAGGGAGCGAGTACGTGTTCCTCTTCCCCTCCTGGGCCCTGGGCCTTTGTGGATTGTCCCCCCCGAGGCAAGTGGACCTGCTCCCTCCCGGGCCGCCTGCCCTGCTTTGTGTCTGGAATGACGCCTCCCGGGAGTCATTCAAATTGCCGTTAATTCTAGACTGTTTTTGATACTGCACAGATTACATTAAATTTTTGCTTCGTCCCAGCCCTTTATGACATCGAGCGGATGTAAAAGTCCCGACGCCTCCCTCCTCGTGCAGATCAGATCGCCTCAGAAGGAGTGAGGGCCCCGGTGGCGTCTGAGCTTCTCCCGTGGAGGCGTGCCCTGTGGTGCCCTGCAGGAGTGAGTCCCCAGACAGGCTTTGAGACCGGGTGCGGTTTGCTTTTGGTTTAAAAAGTCAGTGTTTAAGCCCCATCCTTACCCACAGAGCTGGTCCCCACCTTCTTTCCCCTCTGGTAGCCTCCGCTGTGCACAGTCTGTTCTTAGGGTTCAAGGTTTTTCTAATTGAAAACGTCATTAAATACTGAATAATTTTTTAAAATATCATAGTTATTTAAAAAAATTCTCTATCCTAAAAATTTAATTAATAAAATCTTTTCTAAAGACTAGAATTTCCTCTTGAGTGTTTATTTTAAAGATGCTTCTAGTCCCGTGGTTCGAAACCCGATCAGAGTTGACCTCTTCTTTATGTGTCACCTGTGGTTGTAAACCCTCTGGTTTCTGCTAAAGTGAAATTCCCAGATAACGAAACCTGACTCCTCACTCAGCGGAAAACCAGGCTCGGGATTCATATGCGAGCGACGTGGCAGGGGCTGGTGGCAAAGCATCCCAGAAACCCTTCGTTCTTCTCGAACGCACGTCCACACTCATGTGTGGTCTCCTGTTCCGGTGACTGAGGAGACAGACGAGACTGGACTGGTGCAGGCCACTGAGGCAAGATCTCACTGACACCCAGATGGGTTAGTGTCCAGTGAACAAGATGGGAAAGCACCCTAAAGTAGAATGAAGTGTTAGAAAAGCAAGTGCTCGGGCTGAGCGGGAGGCCAGCGGTACAACTCGCAGGGCTGTGGACCATCCTCAACCTCTTTTTCAACCACGGTAAGGACCTTTGCGAACCCATTTCCCCTCTCAAACAAAGAAAATATAGGCAAAGTGACTAAAATCAATGAATTTTAGAATTTTGACATTTAGGGCGCTTGGGTGGCTCAGTGGGTTAAAGCCTCTGCCTTCGGCTCAGGTCATGATCCCGGGGTCCTGGGATCGAGCCCCACATCAGGCCCTCTGCTCCGCAGGGAGCCTGCTTCCTCCTCTCTCTCTGCCTGCCTCTCTGCCTACTTGTGATCTCTGTCTGTCAAATAAATAAATAAAATATTTTTTTAAAAAATGTTGACGTTTAACCAGACCAGGATTCTGGTCGGACCTGTCGGGGTAGGGGGGGTCGGTCAGGCTAGGATTGTCCTTAGCGAAACCTCAAGGTGAGGGCAGTTAAGTCCCCAGGGGACAGCCACTCTGTCTGTTTCAAGGGCTTGTCAGTAGGTGAGGAATTTTAATGATTTTCTTCTGCCTCTGTTTCCTACATGAGCTAAACTTGAGGTGGGATGGCCTTAATTTTCTCGGCCTCCACACTTTGGGTAAATACTGAGTATTTACTATACATTTTACAAGGGTGAATTTTTTGATACATGCATATATCAATATATATCAATAAAGCTGTAAAAAAAGCGAACCCTGAATGTGTATTAAAACCAATATAGCATAAGAGAAGCATCATAGATCAATGGGAAGTTGGAAGAAAAATAATTCAGTTATGTTCTTTATACTAAATACTACGAAGAGTTAAATGACACAAAAAGCTCCAAAGAAACCTTAGGTGAAAGAGGCCCTTCTTGACCAGGGCTCCCAAACTTTCTCCTGCAGGAGAGTCACTCGGAGGGCTTGTTGAAACACAGATTTCGGGTCACACCCCACGGTTCCTGATACAGTAGGTGTGCGGTGCAGAGCAGTGTGTTTCCCAGCACGTTCGTGGTGATACGAACACTAAGAAAGCACACACTTTCGGAACAACTTGCAGATATAAAAACAATGTAAGAACTCACAAAGTTTCCAAAGGCCAAAAACTTTACAGAATATGTTCAAGTATCTAATAAAATCAAACATCACAAAAACTGGAAAGACAAACTGGGAAAAACAGTTTGCATAAAACAGGCCTGACCTACCCTTAATGCTAAAATCTCATCGTTTCATTTAAAAAATGTTAAGACTTGGCTCAGTTTGTTAAATGTCTGCCTTCGCCTCGGATCCTGATCCCGGGGTCCCGAGATCAAGTCCCACATGGGGGCTCCCTGCTCAGCGGGGCGTCCGCCTCTCCCTCTCCTGCTCCCCCCCACTCACGCTTGCTTTCTCTCTCCCTCTCTGAAATAAAGAAATAAAACCTTAAACAGAGGTTAAGACTTGACTGGTTGAATAAACAGGGGCTGCAGAACGTGAATTGTCACTGATGAGGAAACAGAGCTCCAAACTGTGAACAGCTCTTCACTTTCCGCGAAGAAAAGCTCATTTTTTTTTTAAATCAAATTGGCAAAATGCCCATATCCTATTAAGGCAGAATACGGGTATTGCAAAAGCACTTCGGCAGCATATCACAAAAGCTTTTATTTTTGAAAACCTGATTTAAAGAGAAAGACAGTTTTATGTTTAAAGGTGTTTATTAGAGCATTTTATAATAGCAAAACCTGGGAAACCCAAAAGTAAAATAGGCTACATGTACTGGTCCTTGAAAGGACGCCAGTTGCATTACACCGTGCTGGTGGGCGTCTCATTCTTCCGGCGAACGCTCAGTGAGCCCTGACCGCGCTCCAGCAGCCGAGGGGTCGTGGATGTCGGCAAGTTAGCGAGAAGGAGGGGGACGAACTCTTACCCTTACGACGTGGACACCGTCAAAGACAGAGACTCAGACAACAAATGTCAGTCGTCAGCCTGCGGCGCGTGCTGTGGAGGGGCCGGTCCGGATCCGAGTGTGTCGGTGGACAGAGGTCCCAGTCGGGGGCGGGCGGGGTCCCGATGCTGGAGGGCGCAGGGCAGGGCACTGCAGTGGAGCACTGCGCACCGGTGAGGGCTGCGGGTCGCAGAGGGTGGCGGTCCGAGTAGCCCCGTGGGACGGCCACCGTGCCTGGAGCTGTGGGAGAGGGTGTGGGAGAGGCCAGGACATTCAGGAAACAGTGGAGCGTGATTTGGGGAGATGTAGGCCAGGCCTGGCCCTAAGAGCAGTTACGCAAAGGAACGAAGTGATCACATCTGTATTTTAGCAAGTGCTCCAAGTGGTGTGGACCAGCTGGGAGAGACCTACGGGGACAGGGGCTGGTGGGGGATCCCGGGGTTGTGGCCTCTGTGCAGGGCTCGCCCCTCCATGTGGCCCCTGGTGGCGGGTGGGGAGGGCCGTGGAGAGGTTGGGACAAGACCCCGGAAGGTGACCGGGCTTGGCCACAGATTGGTTGGTTCGGGGTGTGGGATGGGGAGGAGGGAGGAAATACCCAGGACGACTCCTGAGTCTCCGGCCGGCGGCCGGGCTGGGTGATGGCGTCATTCAGGCCGCGTGATCCTGGCCGGGGACCAGGGGAACGTCCTGGGCCGTTTGTGGCCGCGTGGCCGGGACTGCTGCTGAAAAGAAAACCGCAGGCCCCAATGGCGTTACTGGGGCCAGGCCAAGTCACCAAACCAGGGTTTAATCCTCACCCAGCTGCGGTCTGGCCTCCCCCAGAAACGTGGATCTTCCCGGCTCCGTCGGGAATCGCTGGTTGACACACGGGCTTCTCCGTCCCCCAGAGGAAGAGGAGGTCGTGGTCTCTACCGAGCTGCCCTGCACGTCCCCTCGAGGGAAGCTGGTCTTGCCTGGAACAACCCTGTCTCGAGCTTACACTCCCCTGCCTCCTCCCCACAACCCGCCCCTGCGGCACCTGTGCCGCAGCTCCGCAGTGCGTCCGACAGGCCGCGGCGGCTCCCCGAGCATCTCGCACGCCCGGAGACCTTCACGTCTACTGCTGGGTTTTGTCTCCCAACACTTGCCTGGGGAGGGTGGAGGCCGCGTCAGGCATAGTCCTGGGGGGCGGTGGGTGGGGCATGTGCGAGTCGTCATCGTAGCTTGTACCCAAGGCCTCCAGGAGAGCCGAGGTCAGCTGCAGAGACGACACGAGGAGAAGGGAAGGGCCCTCACGGAGGTCCCGCAGGTAGTGGCAGGACGGAGACGGGTCCGCCTGTGGGGGGCAGGGGACAGACCGCAGGGGGAGGCGCAGACGCCCTGGAGCGGGTGGGGGGTGATCAAGACAACACTGGTTGACCGTGGCCAGCAACCAAGGAGCATCACAGACAACGCCCTTCGGACGGGGTCATCACGTCCTGTCACTGCTGTGTGGGCAGTGCTGGCCCCGAGGGGGAGGTCCCGAGGGGCTTCTGACAGCGAGAAGCTCACGACGCAGCGTCACGTCTGACACCCGGAACACAAACTCCCGGTCGTCTGAATGACACAAGAATCACCTGAAGCCACGCACGACT
Organism: Enhydra lutris kenyoni; assembly: GCF_002288905.1. NCBI lineage: Eukaryota > Metazoa > Chordata > Mammalia > Carnivora > Mustelidae > Enhydra > Enhydra lutris. The sequence goes on from NW_019154097.1 coordinate 41,593,344, forward strand.
GCGTATGTTATTTTAAGAGAATAACACAGTGGAGGGTTTGGGAAAACGCATTTTCTACTCCTTTGTGGGGTAAACCGCAACGCGTTTCCCTTAAGCAAGATCTTGAGATGGAAACCCTCCTACGGCCGCGCTCCGTGTACGTTCAGAACAGCGCGTTTGTCGGGGAAGTTGATTTCACCTTCTCCCTGTTTCCAGCGCCGGTGGCTTCTCTCCCTTTTTACGGGAACACAAATTGCCGAGCTCTTCCCGGCACGAGTGACTTAACACAAGTCGTGGGAGCTAATCTCGCCGGCGACCAGACAGGTGGCGCTTTGTCTTTCACCATCGCTCTTCCTGCAGCGGGACCGAGCCCGTGGTTTCATGCCTCGGATCGGAGGACGCTCGGAACAAGGCTGTAAACCCGCTGCGTTTTCTGGACTAAGAGAATCATCTCGTGTGGAAGGACCCCCGGGACATTAGGTTTCTTCTCCCAGATTTCGGGGGTGCTGGTCTCGACGTGGGAGGAAAAGAAAAACCCGTGGGGGCCTCGGACCTCATAGAAGGCCTGATGCTTGCGACGTGCTGGGAGCCATCATCCTGCAAGCCCTGCTCCAGGCTTTGCAAACTCTTATCAGGACCCTCGTGAAGCCCAGATAACGCCGTCCCCCTCCTGCTAATTGAGGAAGCTAATTAAATGTATCCTCTGATCAGCGGCTCCAGGGAAGTGGGATAAAATAACTCCGTCTGTTGAAAGGTCGAGATGTTCTTTCCAGCAACTGGGCCCCCTCCCCTCTCCTACAAGACCCGGCATCCTCAGACCTGCCCGGGCTGGCCCTGGACCAGGCACTGCGGCTCAGAAGGGGGTTAGCAAGTCTCACCAGCCAAGGGGTAAGTGAGGGCGCACAGAGGGAGCCGGGGCCGTCCTTCTGGTATGTTCAGGGTATATACCCCTTCGGGGTATATTCAGGCACATCTGGGCTGAACAGGGGTCGGGGTGACATCTGCAGCCCCACGGGATGTGGCCTTGGAAGCCTTGTCACTTACTGAGTCTCACTGAATGCGAGCTCCTGGGGGAAGGCCCCAAGGTCCCTGGGACACTGGGACTTGGCTTGCTCTGACTTGTTCCAACCAGACTGTCCCCGTGACCAGAAATCCGCGCTCCTGCTGTAGCCCAGTTCACTTCCGCTCCCCGTGCCAGTTTGGGGTTGGGGTTCAGTAAGGGAAGCAAGGCCATCTGAGCCGGGCAGAAGCCGGAGGTGAGAACCGGGTGGGTCAGCCCGGAAGGGAAGGCACGGCCATGGACAGGCCACAGTAGCACATGGTGGTCTGTTTGGCCATCAGTTTGCAAACGGTGCTGGTGGAACGTAATCACAGAATTTATAACGGTGGCCATTCATTGAGCTCCGCCTGTATACCAGGCCTGTGCATGACCCACGCCGTCCAGACTCGGGCTTTAATTGGTGGGCACCGGTCAGAACCGCAACTCTGTGCCTCACCTCAAATTCCATCCCCTCCTTGTGTCCAGCCATTAGACAGGCTGCCCAGGAGAAGGTTCTAGAATGCTTATCTAGAAGGTTCTAGAATCCACATCCCTTCCACCTAAACCTGTCTACGACTCCTTCAAGCCATAGGCACGTCCAGAACCCTCAGCCTGACAAGTGGGGGCTGCCCGTGCTCTAGCTCTCTCTCTCCCGCACCTACCCCGGTCCCGCGGAGCGGCTTGTGGCTCTGCGAATTTGGCTCCTGCTGCGGCTTGTGCCGCTCATGCCCACCCTCGCCTCGACCCCCCGCCAGCTTCTACTCGGTGTCTAAACCCCAACTTTTGACGTTGTTGCTCATGATTAACCGGATTCAGATGACGTCATTGCTGGGGAAAGTACACTTTTGCCTTGATTTTTTTTTTTTTTTTTCCACCACAGGCAACTAAGCCCAGAGCTTTTCAACATCTCTGCGCGGTTCCTAGCACTGGGGCGGACTACGGAGCGAGGAACCACCCTGGGGGCAGAGCGACCTTGTTCCCGTTTCTCCCGCGGGGCCGAGCCTTGGGGGAGCGGGTGATGCCCCCCCAGAGCAGAGGGGCAGGGCCGCGCGTGCTCCCGCCTCTGGGTTTATGCAAGCCACAGAACGTTTTTTGTCCACTTTGTACTTGACTTGAAATAACTGATGGTTGGAAACAAAACATGGGCTGTATTTTAATAACTTTCACGTTTGAGGTGGTTTGGTCTTTTCGTTTCTCTAGGCGAGTGCTAGGCGGGGAAAGACCTTGTTCATACCGAGGAGTACGGCACCGGGGCCATTGGCACCGCCGCGCTCCCCGGCCGGCTCCCCGGCACAGAGGCAGAGTCGCCCGCTGATGCGGCGTTACCAGTGAGCATTCTCACAAGCTCATCCGAACAGCCCGGAAGCCTCCAGTCCCCGGGCTGCATGTAGAGAGGCACAATCAGGGGCCCGTGGGTGGCTCAGTCCGCCGAGCGTCTGATCTTGGCTTTGGCTCAGGTCATGACCTTGGGCTCCTAAGATCCTGCCCCGATTCCTACTCCCCGCTCAGCAGGGAGTCCGCTGGGGAGTCTCTGTCCCTCTCCCTCTGCCCCCTCCGCCCACACTCTCTCTCTCATGCTCTTTCTCCAAAAATAATTAAGTAAATAAAATACGTTTTTAAAAGATTTTTTTTTAAAGATTTTGTTTATTTGACAGACAGATCACAAGTAGGCAGAGAGGCAGGCAGAGAGAGAGGAGGAAGCAGTCTCCCCACTGAGCAGAGAGCCCGATGCGGGGCTCGATCCCAGGACCCTGGAATCATGACCTGAGCCGAAGGCAGAGGCTTTAACCCACTGAGCCACCAAGGCGCCCCGTTTTTAAAAGATTTATCTATTTATTTGACAGAGAGAGAGAGAGAAAGAGCGCACAAGCAGGGGGAGCAGCAGGCAGAGGGAGTGAGAGAAGCATCATGACCTGAGCTGAAGGCAGGTGCTTAACTGACCGAGGCATCCCAGTGGCCCAATAAATAAAATCTTTAAAAAATAAATAAGAAAATAAATATAAAGAGTCAAAGACCCAGGCACATTCCAGTCCTTCCCCTGCATCATTTGAGCCTGTTGGCTTTTATCTTCAGACCGTTTGCCCCATGGGCTCAAGATGGCTGCCACAGCTCCAGACATCACATGCTCAGTTGTGTTCAAAGACAGGAAGGAAAAGGACAAGGAAGAGAGGCTCTTCTTTCCCGTTCTATAAATCAAGGTGGGGGGGGGGGTCCCTCCGACTTCTCCTTAAGTCTTATTAACCATAAATGGGTCACCCCGCAAACCCAGCTACAAAAGGCTGAGAGCACGTCTGGCACTTTCAGCCTCTATGAAAGCAGGGGGGTCTGTCGGGAGAGAAGAGCGCGGACAACAACTCCATTGCCGTGGAGGATATCTTCTTGCCTGTGCCGTTCCTCTACAGCAAAGAGGCATGGGGCACCTGCTCAGGGCCGGGGGCTCGCTCCAGGGGCTGGAAGAGGAGCTTCGCTGTGTAGGACCGGCCCCCGCCTTGCTCAGGGGAGGGCAGAAGCGGATCCCATGAACCAGAGATGAACATTCAGCAAAGTAAGACCAAAACATCCTGGGACCAGGGACTAGGGCTGAGACACCAGCCTGGCCCTAGAGAATGAAGAGCTTCCCAGGGATGTGGCCTTTGAGCGGTGTCTTGAGGGATGAGTAGGAGTTTACCAGAACGCGAGCAGAGGCCATTTCTGGGGCCACAAACACTTGCTTTTGTTCTACGGACAGCAGCCGTGTCTGCCCGGGGTTCAAACACCGCCACCGTGTCCTGGCTCTGGAGGCTCCGCCCTTCCCTGGACTGGACTCGACGGCCCCCCTGGCTGCTGCTAGAGCAGAGGGACGTGGGCTCACCGCGCGACGCTGCGCTCAGAGGCCCACGAAGCCCTTCGGGCCTGCAGGGAGCGGTCCGGGCACCCGTGTGGGGCATCGCTTCCTTGGGCAGCCCACGGTGACGCCCCGACTTTTGGGGGGCGCTACTGGCCCCCACCCACTGCAGCAGGGGGTCTGCACTCAACCTACCCCCGTCTCAGCCCCGAGATTGGCCATGTGACCCGGTGGGCACGAACGGCCTCCGCGGCCCGCCGATGGGTCCAGGAGTGAGCAGGATGGGCCAAGCCCCAGAGGCCCCCGGGGTTTCTGCGCCTCCAGCTAGAAGGAAGGAGGCTTTTCGCTCTTTGGGCGTCACCGGTGAGCATGAAAGGTCAGAGCGCCAGCTCTGTGGTCCCAGCAGCCTGCGGAGCGGGTCCGAGAGGCACGTGGGTGGTCCGGGCCGGATCCCCGTGCCCGGGGTTCCCGTGCACCCCAGCTGCGGGGCCGGCAGGTCACCGGCTTCGACTCGGGCTCCTGGGGCCGCTTCTGTCACCTGCAGTCAAGTCTGCACGGACGGACGGACGTCTGGACGGACGGACGTGCATCATCTGGCCGCCGCCCGGCCGCCGCCTCTCCTGGGAGTCAGGTCTCGGACCCCCCGACGCTGTCTCCCACCTGCTGTGGCTGCTGGGGGGGACGCTGTCCCACGAGGCCCCCCGCAGCGTCTCTGCTCCCCGTGCTCGGGGACCTTCCCTCCGTGGCCACGTCCACGTCCAGCCATTGAAAGGGTCCTGTGGGCCCCGCAGGCCGGGCTGTTTGCCGCAGGGAAGGGTCACTCCCAGCCCCGCGGGGACTCTAGGTCACCCGTGGAGGTCACCCTGGGGGCTGGCAGGGCCCGCTGCCGGTGACAAAGCCGCCCCCACCTTTTCTTTCCCTTGGCGTGGAGAGGCCGCACCTTCCCGTGCTGGGGGCGCACGGCCCGGGGGGGCCTGAGAGCTGCTGGGGCGCGGCCAGGCTGAGAGGTGCGGGCGGACCCGGCATCTGAGCGCTGCGGGGTCTGGCGCTCCCCTCCCCGGGACCCCCCCAGCCGGGGCGTCTCAAGCTTCCCCAGCCAGAGTCCCCCGTAATCAGAGAGACCCCAGGTCTGCTCCACGTCCTCGTCCCTGAGTGCGATGCCCTCCTGGGTTCCGCCCCCGGGGTCAGCCCACGAGCCGAATCCCGCCTGTGACCTACTCGGGCCCAGCGGCTGGCAGGAGTGGTTTCTGGGTTTTACGTGGTTGGGGGAAAACCCGGAAGACTATTCCATGACATGTGAAAATTATACGAAGTTCAAATCCGTGTCCGTGAGTAAAGCTGTGTGGGACTGTGCCGCGCCTGCCCCCTTGGCGTTGCCTGTGGCCGCGTGTCACAGCGCGAGTGCTTGTGACAGAGACCATAGGGCCCTTCAACGCCCAGATCACTTACCGGTCGCAGAAAGAGTGGCTGCCCCTGGCCTGTCCTGTCCCTTCGGCGTCCTGGGGACTTCGGTTCCACCTAGATCTCCCAGAGAAAGGGACACTCATGCCGGTGGTCCGTGGGGACTCGGAGCTTACGAGGGACATCAAAGAGGCTCGCTTCTACTCTGACGGCCCAGCACCAGGGAAGTCTCTCCTCGCGCCGACATTCCCGACCTCCGGGGGGACTCCGGGGCTTCCGACGGGTCGCGGGGCCCCCCTGCCCCTCGTGACAACACAGGTCAGGACATGAGTCCGAGCCCGGCTGGCGCCGGCCCAGCCACGGGGCTGCTGCTGCTCCGCAACATTCCTCTGCCTCCGCGCCGGCCTCCCGGGTCCCGTGTGGGTCAGTGAAGCCCCGATTCTCCCCTTCCCCGGGCCGGCTGCCGTGTCCCCCGCCGCGAGGATCCGGGAAGCTGACTGGGACCTTGAGCCAAGAGGTCCCCGAGGCCGGCGAGCCTGGCGCCCGAGAACTCTGCTTGTGGGACCCGAGTTCCCGGAGCGCAGGAGGCGGGCGGCCCCGGGGGCATCGGCACTGGAGGTGGCCACGTGGAGGTGTCCCCGCAGGGTTGGTGTCGTTGGGGGAGGCCGCGTGGCTCCGTGGTCGGCACAGGTGGCGAGTGACCCCGCATCCCAGGGGCCTGAGCACCAAAGCCGTCTTGTCACGTCGCTGCTGGGAGGCCCGGCCAGGACACCCGGCACTCGCCCCGCGGCTCAGCCCCGTCCAGGGTCCCCGCCGTCCTCCCGTGGGATGGTCCGCTCCCGTGGCCGCCACGGGGCAGGCGCGACAGCTGCGCTCGAGGCAGGAAGGCATCAGGCTAGCTCCGGCCTTCTCTCTGGGCCGAACGCCCACCCCAGAAGCGCCCATGGACGTCCTCGCACCCCCCCGGCTGGGCCTGTTCCCACCCGCAGGCTCTGGCCCCCCAGACCAGGCTCATGCTGCAGGACGACGGCAGCTGCCGCCTCCTGGGAGTGACACAGGAGAAGGGCCCCCAGGACATTTCTGGCCCAGCGAGAGGACGGCCCGTCCATCCTCTGTCGGCGAGTCGTGCCCTGGAGAAGGTGCGGGAGGAGCAGCTGTCGCGGAGGGGGCCTGTGCGTGGGTCAGACTGCGGGGAGGACGGAGCTCGCTGCGCAGCTGGGACACGTGGGCCACAGAGCTGGGACCCCCGCGCGACCCCCTCCAAGGCCGGGATGGCGAGGTTGCCCTGCAGGTGACGTCCACATGATGGCTGGTTGCTCACCTGTCCGCAGGCCCGAGGGGCAGGGAGGGTTGGGGCCCCTTTCTCCCCCCAACCTCCCCTGCCCCCTCCCGGGTCACCCAAGTAGGAGACGCGGCACTTGGGACGGGGAAGCCCCTACCGGCGTGTGGCCTCAGGAGGTTGCTGGAGTCGCTCACCCACAAGGCTGTCCCACGCCACGTCGTCTGGCTTTCAGAGCAGGCGTCCCCTGCCCCCAGCAGTGTCCCCTGCTCCAGGATTCCCCGCCGCACCCACACCTCCTCTCGGGGGCCCCTCTGGCAGGACGCAGGGCCGTGGTCGGGGGTCGGCGGCAGGACCTTGAACGAGCTCCTTGGTCACTGCCCCGTCAACCTCTCCCTGGTCCTCCCGGTCCTCCTGGTCCTGACCCTCTGCTCATGGCCGGCGGTTCCCGGACTCTTTCTTTCTTTTCTGGTTTCTAAAACGGGGCTTTTGTTTCGAAAAATCAAACACAATGTCCAAGGAATGGTTCATGTTCCTCGAAGTCTAGAACGGTTTCACCGGGAGTACTTCCCTCGCATAAGTTACTTGAAGGTAGATTAGCTTGGAGGAAGGTCAGCGGGGACGGATTTTGCTGGAAGAGGAGCCCCGCCGCCCCCCCCACCGTGCTCTTGGGACGGGTAATTGTTCAACGGGATGACACCTGCTCGTGCGCTGCCCGGGACCAACCGTTTACAGCCGGGACACTCGTGCCTGGACTCCTTCCCGGGCCCGTCCCCTCTTCTGGAGTGCTCGAGGGGACCACGGGAGGGGACGTTCGATCCGGCTTCTCCGGGACCCATTGGCCACGAGTCTGTCTGGGTCTGTCTGTAACGAATGCGCCGGTGCCAGCCACGATGTCGAGCCCCACCGGTCTCTTGTTTTAAAAGCCCATGATTTTAATTCCCGAAGGTTTTACAGGGAATGGGCAGCAGTGCCCCCTGTCGGCCTCCTAATTACGGCAGTTCATGACTCAGAATCTCAAATTGGTCATTTCTTGGGCCACCCCCCAGAAGAGTCGGGGTGGGGGGTTGCTGATGTAAGGCATCGAACTACAACCCTGGTGGGGGGGGGGGGTAGGAATATTAATGGTGTTTGCAGTCGGGGTGGGGGGATAAAACCCGTTTCATTAAAACCAGGAGAAATCACTTCCTCATCCCCACGCGCTCCCTTGACTGTGTTCTGGTCACTAAAGCTCACGTGCGTTCATTTACTCATGGGAAAATAAGAAAAGATCAAGCGGCTTTGCCCCCACACAAACACACCCAAAAAGAAAACCCAGTGTGTGCGCATGAGGCTGGGCGGCGTCAGCTCCGTAAGGACCATTCCCGGACCCACGGGATCCCGAGACGCTTCTTGGAGCCCCAGCGGCGGGCCGGCCATGTCCCCCGGGGCGCTGTGTTCCCCGCCAGTCCCTCTGCTGAAAAAACCTGTCAAAGAAATTTCTCCATTTGGGGAGCCCCGATGCCAGCCTCACTGCCTCGGTTTCCCCCAGATAACAGCGGCGAGCGGTTCTCCAGAAGGGAGTTTCGTTGTTCCCGTTCTGGTGAGCAAAAAGGCCAGGGGAAGAAACCGCCTTGTCACCTGCAGTGACCCCCCCGGGCTGCGTCTCCTCCAGCCCGTGAGGACGCCCTTCCCCTCGCTCTCCCTCTCCGTCCCCGACCCACGGTGCCTCGGGGGTCCACGCGGGGCTTGCTCACCCCGCTTTCTCCTCGGAGGCTCAAGCCTGCTTGTCCAGCCCCTGAGATGCCCGCCGGCTCCCGGCTTGGCCGGTCGGCTCCGAGGGGCTTCCTGAAGGGCTTTGCTCTGGCCTACGACTCGGGACCCCGGCCGTACCCTGGCTTGCTCCGCCGTCCTTCGCGGCCTTCGCGGCCGCTGCCACCGCCTGCAGTCAGGCCCTTCTCTCCCGGGGTCCGGCCTTCGCGAGTCTCCCGCCGCCTTCCCTGCCCCTGGGCCGGGGGTCCCCGCGCCGGCACGGATCGCAGCATCGTTACCACCGCCCCCCCACGTCCCCCCGGTTGTCTGCAGTGTAATCTCTCTCTGCCCCTCGCTCGCTCGTGATGACCCGGATGACCCCGGACCCTCTCCGAGATCCTTACCCTAATCACAGCTGCAGGATCCTCTGGCGACATAAGGGAACATTCACGGGCTCCCGGGATTAGGACCTGGATATTCCGGGGACCATACTGAGCCTCTCACACCCTCCCTGCAGCCCCACTGAGCTTCTGAACATGCCGCTGCCACACCCCTTTTTCTCTGGCCCAACACCGCAGAAAGGCGTGGAAGGCCTTTCAGGGTCTGGCTCTAGGCACCTTTTAAACCACATCTCCCACCACTACTTCCTCCTTCCTTCTTCACCCCCTAACACACAGGGCCCAGCCCCCTATGAATATACTTGATGGTCTAACCATACCACTGGCTTGAGTCCTTCCAACAATGCCCTGCATGTACAGGTGCTCAGGTTGCACACTGAGTAAGCCACTGCTTATTCAGGAGGTTCACATCATGCACGTATACTAATTTACACAGAACAGAGGCCTTCCCACCAAAACTTCCCTCCCCTGTGAACCTTCAGGGGAGCTCACAGTAAGATCCCTAACTGATTTTTAAATTGTGTAATGGTAGTGTCTTTTCTAATTCGTACATAGGCATTGGACAGCGACGGGCAGCCTTGCCCTCAAACACTGCCTTTGCACTTGCTGTACCCTTCATCTTGACCACTGTCTCATTTTTCCCCTTGCTCGATTGCCTTTCAGTTCCAGGCTGAGACATATGGCCCCTCAGAGGCCCTGCCTGCCACCATCAGAGGGGGCCGCCCCTTTCTTTGTGCACTGCACAGGTATTGGTCTTTGCTGGTTTAAACCAGATGAGAGCCGCCCCTCCCCCAGCAGGGACTGTGCCTTCACCCCCCATGCACTTAGCAGTGGCTCTTACAAAGCCGTAGAGCTACCCGTTGGAGAACGGCTGTAGGAAATCTTCCTTTTGGCAAGCTCACAAAGTAACAGATTTCTAACCGCCCTAATTATCTTCTGTTCCCTCCTATTCAACCAGTTCTGGGAGCCCTAATATCTCATGAATACTTTTTAATGGACTCATTTATAAAATCATTCTCTTCTTTAATAAGTCAGGGTAACTTGCCACGTCCTTTATTAATGGCCTCTTTCAAAATGCCTCCTTGGCACCTCTTTTGATTTTGAAAAGCCCTAAATGGTTTTTCTGAGTTTGAACAGACCAATTTATCCCTTTGAGTTATACCAATCGGGAATGAGAACATTCTAAATGAGTCATAATATCTATATTGCAGTTTTCCTCCAAATGTTTTAGTATCTGTGATATTTTTGTCCTGAAATGTGGTGTCCGCAGACGAGGATCCCCTGTCAAGTGACCATGGCTCCCGGGGGTCTTCAGGACTTCATATTATTCATCGTGCACATTCGCTGCCCCTCTCTGGGACCCTCACGTCAGCTCCCTCCCTGGGGCTGCCCTTGTGGGAGGAGTAGACTTCCCTCCGTTCCCCTGGCTTCAGGCTTGGCTATTGGACTTACTTTGGTCAATGGCGTGCAAGCCAGCAGGATGTACGGTCTATCCCAGCAGAAGCTTTGAGAAATCATGAGTGTCTTCCAGCTCTTTTCCTTCCCCTGCTTTGCCAAGAAAGTGGCCCATGCCAGACTAGAACTGCCCCTTTGGCTTGTCTCCCTAGAATGATGAAGGCACTTGGCCCAGAGCCACGGTCAGGTCAACACGTAACACGATTAGACACAAAAGTGCGTACGTCAGGACTCCTGCGGTTCTGGAGGTGCCCATCGCTGCAGCCTACTGCGGCAGAACCTGACCAATACACACGCTTATTGTCCTGGAGAGTAGGTGCAGATTCACGTGTTTGAAACTCTGTGGAGATTTTCTCCCTAGCCCTTGGGATCATGGGACCCCCACTCGCTTTCTGAAAGAAGTCCGCCCTGAAGAAGCATGAAACCTCCAAAACGCCATTTCCTGTCGAATCATGTCACCATCTCCAGCTTTGGCGTCCTTGGCCTCCATTACTATAGCAACACACAGCCTGGGACAGGAAAGGCACAGAGGAAGAATTTTCACTTCCTCCTCTGACCCTGGAAACTTCACCGTATCTTCTGTAGCTTTACTATCTGTGGTGAAGATGATGGTAAAATGTCCTAAGACATAAGGGAGCAGAGACCAGGGACTCTGCTTATTTATGAGGAAACGTTGTGGGGGCCTGCCGCTTGCTGGAGGCAAAGGGGAGAGAAGGTTGCTCAGAGAAGGTTCGATTCCAAGGAGCTCGCATATATGTGGGGCTCTAGAGAGCTCCCCCAGATCCGCACAGAGCAACAGCTTCTGGGTAGCATTTGTTGGATGTGTGACTTGATAGGGGGTCTGCCCTGAGTGTCACTAGAATCGCTCACATCTTGGGACCAGTAGCCCCAGGTGCTCTGATAGATGTATTTTGAGGTTGTTGAATCTCAACCAGGACAAACCACTTCTATTTCTGTCAGGAAGGATCTGGCAAGGGCCTCCTTTCCTCCTTGCACAGGAGACTTCGTTTTTGGTGTCGACTTGCATCACCCAAGAGATATACCTGGATTTTTTAAAAGAGAAGTTTCAACACTGGGCTTTGGAAAGAAATGCCCTGATAACATTCCGTGCTCACCCCTGACTCAAAATAAAACCAGGGCACATGGGAGCCATGACTGCTGCTGCGTGTGTGCACCCTGGGCCACAGATCTTGGGTTCGAGGCAGCAGGGGAGGAGCAAAGCAATGTGGGCCCACAGGCTAGGTGTACTGTCGGGTTCTCAAGAGCAAGAGAGCCAACAGGAGATTCTATATATTACAGAAGAGCAACAAGCTCATGCAATTGTGGGGACCGAGATGGTCCGGGATCTGCTGCGTGCAAACCGGAGACCCAGGACAGCTGGTGGTATAATTCAGTCCTAGTCCGAAGGCCTGAGAACCAAGGGGGCTTATGGTGGGAATCAGAAGATGAGACATCCCAGCCCAAGAGTGAGGCCAAAGGAAAGGTGGAAGGGTGAATCCTTCCTTCCTCCCCCTTTGGTTCTAGTCAGCCCCTCAGGGACTGGATGGTGCTCCCTACCTGGCGAGGGAGGTCTTCTTTGCTCTGATTCAAATACCAGAAACACCGGTACAGACGCACCCAGAAGTAATTAGTCTGGACACTAGTCAGGTTAACACATAAAATTAATCCTCACTGGAGGGAAGCCCTAAGCAGACACAAGCATGGCCCTGGGGAGTGTGCAGGCGAGGTGATACCAGGAGCCAGGAAGGACATGGGGGTCGAGCCGGACCTGCCTGGAGTGCTGGGAGAGAAACCAAGGCAGACCTCCTGAGATCAGCTTTGCACCGGACAAATGTACTGGGTGATGTAGGAAAGATGTTAGGGTTCAAAGCTGACAGCCAAGAAAGAATTCTCGAGACATCTTTGGTGTCAGAAGGGGATTTTTTATTAAAGCATGGGGACAGGACCCGTGGGCAGAAAGAGCCGTACCGGGGTCATGAGTTGTGGCCCGTTACATACTTTTAAGTTGGGAGGGGGTTAGGGAGAGCCTAAGTCTCTAAGGAATTTTGGAAGCGAGGGGGCTTGGAGGGGGCTCGCTGTTGTCAGGAAAAGGTCATTTATTACCGTATACAAAAACCTTTGTCTGATGTATATCCGTGGGCCATATGCTGGGGGATGGTTGCCAACACGTACCTTGGGGGCCTTAGAGATGAAGGAAGTTTCCAGAAGAACTTTTATAAGTTGAGGTAGACTTACAGGGTGCTAGGGGGTGGGGTGGTTTGGGCTAGGATCGCCTTTTGCCCTTAGCAAAGTGTCAACATCCGGGCAGCTGAGTCCCTCGAGGGATGTCACTCTGCCTGTTTCAAGGACTTGTCACTGGGCTGTTGGTAATAAGGAAACTTAATAATTTTTCTTCTGCCTTGTTTCCCCACATCACTGGGGAGGGGGCCTGTGACTTGGGAGCTCTGGGCCCCCCCAGCCGTCCCCAGAATGCTGGGAGGCAGACGGTCTGCTAGAACAATCCATTCCTGCTCCCCTGCTGGCTGCCCTGGCTGTCACGGGTCCTTGTGGGCCGCGTGGGGTGGCCCTTCCGCGGCCGCCAGAGACACGAGGGAGCCGGCAACCTCACGGCACCCCTCGACCCAGAGAGCTCCTCGTGTCTCCCACCCCGCACTCCCTCGCACAGCCTCTCTGTCCCGGCCGCTCCGACGCTCATTTCCTTCCAGGTACAGGCGGAGACGAGACGGCGTCGAACGCGCTAGAACCGTCGGGCGTTTTCCTCGTGGGACTCGCAGCAACCTCCGATCATCTCCTCAGGGCCACGGGACAAAACAGGAAAACGCAGGTGGGGTTTGGTCTCGAAGTCTTGGGCCGAGACCAAAGCGCCCTCCGGAGAGGCTCTCTCCCGCTCTCCCACAGGCAGGAGCCCGTCAGCGAACCGGCAGGCGCCCGGTCGTCTCCGAAGGGTCCTAAGAGGTTTGGTCCCAGTTCATGACCAGTTTCCGTCAGTTCCGTCTGGTGTTTTCCCCGCGGGCAGCTGCGTGCGGGGAGCGAGCGGCCGAGCGTCCAGGAGCCTTGAGCGCCGGGGGTGGCCGCGCGCCCCGGGTGACGAGTCCGAGCGAAGGCCCGCGTCCCCCGTCCGCGTGGCGCAGGGGCTGGTGCGGGCGTCGGCAGGCGGCGGGCTCCGTTCTGGGGCCGCTCGGAGAGAGCCGGGCTGTGGCTCCGCCTGGCGCAGACGCGGCGGCTCCTCCCCGGCGCTCCTCAGGCTCCCGAGTCTGGCTGAGGTGACGCCGCCGGGACCGCAGATTTGACCTGGAAAGAGTCAGCGCCGCCCCAGGGCTCGCGAGTCGCTGAACGACGTGTTCCGCGAACTGAGCGTCTGAGGTCGAGGCGTGCGCGTGCGTGCGTGTGTGCGTGCGCGGGCGTGTGTGCGCGTGCGCGCGCGTGCGCGTGAAAGAGAGACAGGGGAGAGAAGAAGAGGGAGAGAGGCGGCGGGGTTAGGGTTGGAGGTTGTCGTAGTCTCTGGAGTTTTCCCTACGGAAATGCGACACTAACGTATCCAGGAGCCGCGGCACACAACGTACTTGGGGGTTTTAGGTAGAAAATTGAAGACTTAAAGCGCTGGAGGGGACCCTGGAGGTGCTGGAGCCCAGTTCCCAGCCAGTGTCCCGTTATTTCTACCGGACCCTAACCTGGGGTGGAAAGACTGTCGCGACGGACAGACACCTCCCGCCGCCGCTCCGCAGACACCGCGCAGGCTGGAACCACCGACCGAGACCCCGTCGGCTGAGCTGCAGTGACTCTCCCCCGGCCGCTGTCCCCTCCCGGCCCCCGTTCTCACCTCCGGCACGTGCAGCGCCGCTGCAGGTGGTCACCGAGCCTCCCTTCCCCTGTCTTCTGCGGACCCGCACACCAGGCGCTTCCCCCATCACCATGCGACAAGGGCTCACGTGCCTTTGGGTTTCTGGCACATTGTACCTCGCCAGGTCTCTGCAGGGCAGCCAGGCCTTCCACTTTGAGAGCTTGGGGAGCAGCCTGTTGGGAAACCGCGGGACCCTGCCTCTGTCGGGCAACAGCCCCCCTTGTTCTCTCAGTACGGACGTGGGCAGACGCGGGTTAACGGCCGAATGGCACACACCGGGGCTGCTGAGGACATCGGACTCCCAGAGGGGGACCCTGGTCCTTGAACTGGGGGCCTTGAAAACTGCTGTTAACGAATTTATTGAGATATAATTGACCCACAATAAGTTGCACATATTTAAAGTATACAATCGGGTAAATAAGTCATGTGTATCCATGCACGGAACTATCACCTCCATCGAGTAGTGGACTTGTCTGTCACCACCAAATTCTATTTATCCCTTTATAAACTCCCCTTCTCCCTGGCGGGTAATCGCTCTTCTGCTTCTGTCACTAAAGATTAGTTTGCATTTTATACTGTCACATAAATGGAATCACATGGGACAAGATGCACGGTTTTTTTGGCTCCAGCGTATTTTGAAATCCATCCACGTTATTGAATACAGGATTATTCCTTTGGTTGCCGGTCGTGTTCCCTTGTACGGCTATACCCCAGCTCGTTTGTCCTTCCGCGTGCTTGGGTTGCTTCCGGTTTGGGGCTATTGGGAACAAAGATACTACGAACACTCATGTATGGACGTAGGCGATCTTTTCTCTCAGGAAGTTGTAGGGAAGTTGACCGGCTGGATATAGAGAAGGAGCACATTGACTTTCAAGGACAATGCCACCTCGTCCCGTCTCCTCTCCACCACTGGCGGACGAGAGTTCGACCTTCTCCACATCTGGGCCAGAGTGTGCTTGTTTTAGCCACTTAATGGGCGCATAGTGGTGTCTCCCCATAGTTTTAACCTGCATTCCACTAGAGATTAATGATGTTGAGCATGTTTTTATCTGCTTATTTGCCATTCACATGTCTTTCTTAAAAATTTTTAAAAATTTATTTAAGTAATCTCTACACCCACCATAGGGCTTGAACTCATGACCCGGACACTGAGTTGCTTGCTCTGCTGACTGAGCCAGCCAGGCACCTCGCATGTGTCTTCTTTGATGAAGTTCAAGCCTTTTTTTTTTAAAGATTTTATTTATTTGACAGAGAGAGAGCCCAAGCAGGGGGAGCAGCAGAGACAGAGGGAGAAGCAGGCTCCCCATGGAGCAGGGAGTCCGATGAGGGACTCTATCCCAGGACCTTGGGATCATGACCTGAGCCAAAGGCAGATGCTTAACTGACTGAGCCACCCAAGCACCCTGAAGTCTTTTACCCATTTTTAAGAAGTGGGTTGTTTGCTTATTATTGAATGATGAGTTTTCTCCACACATTCTGGATACAAGTACTTTGTAAACATACGCTCTGTGAATATTTTCTTTTTAGTCTGTGGAATATTTTTTATTTTTTGTTAAGTGTCTTCTGAAGAACAGAAGATTTTAATTTTGATAGTGTAATGTATCCATTTTATTCTCTTATGGCTCATGCATTTGGGGTATACTTAAGAAATTTCTGCCTAATATTAGGTCATCAAGGTTTTTTGCTTGTTTTCTTTTTTCCTTTTTTTATAAAAAGATTTAATTAATTATTTTATTTATTATTTTTTTAAAAAGATTTTTATTTATTTATTCAAAAGAGAGAGAGAAAGAGAGCATGAGCAGGAGGAGGGGGAAAAGCAGACTTTTCCTGCTGAGCAGGGAGCCTGACTCAGGGCTCAAGGCAGGACCCTTAGATCATGACCTGAGGCTTTAACCCCCTGAGCCACCCAGGCGCCCCCCGCCCCCCCGGCGCTGTTTTCTGTAGTGGCTGCACCGTCCACATTCCCACCAGCAGTGCACACAGTGTTCCCTTTTCTCCACACCCTTACCGGCACTTGTTATATTGTTTGTCTTTGATGAGAGACGTGCTAACACCTTGAGGTGACATCTCATTATGATTCTGAATTGCATCTCCCAGATGACTAGTAATAACGTGAAGATAACTTCCTCATGCACCTGTTCAGCAGCTGTATGTCTTCCCTGGAAAAATGTCATTTCTGATTATCTGCCCATTTTCTTCATGTTTCTTGTTAATAGTTTTTTTTTTTTTTTTAATCACCATTGGAAAATTTTCAGCTATTAAATCTCCAAAAATATAACATTTTTTCTGTTAATTACATGTATTATTAGTCACTTGAATTTGCCCCACAACTTACTGAAGCACTCTTCATTCTTTAAAATTCTTTTTTCCTCTGTGTGTTTCATTTTCGATAATTTCTCTTGCTAAGTCTTCAAGGTATATCCTGTTCTTCTACTTCTAATCTGCCATTAATGCATCCATTGCATTTTTCATCTTAGACATTATAGTTTTCATATCTAGGATTTTAAAAAAATATATCCCATCTCTCTGCTTGACTCTTTGAACTTACAGAATACAACTATAATGACTGTTTTAATGTCTTTGATAAATCTAACATCTTTGTCAGTTCTGGGTCATTTTCCTTTTCTTTTTTAAAGATTTTTTTTAAGATTTTATTTATTTATTTGACAGAGAAAGAGAGATCACAAGTAGACAGAGAGAGAGAGGTGGAAGCAGGCTCCCAGCTGAGCAGAGAGCCTGATGCAGGGTTCAATCCCAGGACACTGAGATCATGACTTGAGCCAAAGGCAGAAGCTCAACCCACCAAGCCACCCAGGTGCCCCCAAAACTCTGCTGTTTTAAAATTGAAATATAATTAACACACAATGTTATATTCATTTGCATCATTTTTAACTGATTGCCTTTTCTCATCCTTCTGGGTCCTATTTTCCTACTTATTTTTGTGATCTTTGTTTTGAAATCTTTGATTGGATGCAAGATATTGTAAATTTTACATTATTGAGTGCTGGATATTTTTATATTCCTATATTTTTTACTTTTGTTCTGCTATGCAGCTAAGAAACTTGGAAACAGTTTGATCCTTTAGGGTTTTGCTTTTAAGATTTATTAAGTGGAACCAGAGCAGTGTTCCATCCAGGATAATGAGGCAAGACCTTCTTGAACTCCCTGCCCAGTGCCCTCTAGATGATGAGTATTTTCCAGTCTGACTAGCGGAACAGGCCCTATTCCTGTGCCTGCGTCAGCACGAAACTCCGCTCACTCTGGTCCTTTCGGTTGTTGCTTTCCCTGGCCTTGGGTAATTTTCCTCACACTGATGGGCTTGTCAATATTTGACTAAATTCTCTAGGGGAACCTTCTGTGGGTCTCTGTGTAGCTCTCTCCTCTCCTCTCCTGTACTCTGTTTTGCAAACTGTATCTTCATCTCATTACACTCTCAAGTGGATGTATTTTTAAAGCAGTGTGATGAGAAAAGCATTAGGCACAA
This sequence comes from Enhydra lutris kenyoni, assembly GCF_002288905.1. Lineage (NCBI taxonomy): Eukaryota > Metazoa > Chordata > Mammalia > Carnivora > Mustelidae > Enhydra > Enhydra lutris. Next base: position 41,610,775 of record NW_019154097.1, read on the forward strand.
CACACACTTCATGTATCAGAGGTCGGGATAAAATAACCATAGGGCGGATAGAATCTTGGGTTTACCCCATCCTACTAGCTCAAGATCTGTGTTGAGCGGAATGGGCGTCAGCCTCTGCCCTGACATGACCAGGAGGCTGGGGATTAGCCTTTGCTGTTGCCGGTGGCAGGATTTACTACATACGAGTTCAGAGTGGAAGCACCCTCTTCCCTCACTACACGATGCAAAAGTTGAGGTCTCAGCTGTATGGCTGAACGGGATTGATGGTCTCAAGCACTGAGCTCCCGTTAGTTTTTGTGCAGCTCTGTAGGAAGAGGACTCCTTTTTTAAAAAGTCTATCCTGCAGGGGATCCGTCTTGGAAAAGTTAATTTTTTAATTAAGTTTAAAAATTTAAACTAAAAAGACAAAATAAAACCAAATCTGTGCAAAATAAACGTTAGAGTGAAATGGTTAAGAAATAGCACATGCAAAGAACCTGAGCATTAGTTGACATCATATGAGTCAGCGTTGAGATGCCTGCCACCCCCCCCCCAAAAAAAAGGCTAATGTGACCTCGGGTTCAGTTAAAAGGAATATAACGTCTAGGGCAAAGGAGATGACATTTCCTCTGCTCTGGCTGCCTGCGAAGAGGGCAAGAGACTTGATGATACTGTTGATCTGCTCACCAAAGTCAGAATCCTTTTCCTTTATACCTTTTGATTTAATAGATAATTGATGTCTGTAATTTAAAGCTGGTTTTGGCTGGATATGCTATAGCTTGTGGCTGAATGGATCTTCACTAATGCAACCTTCCCAAGGAAAATCATTTCTCCCCACTATGGGCAGATATGTCTTTCCTTCCCAGACTGTGATCTCATGAGACTAGACTCATTGCCTGACCCATAGTATGGAATATAAATACATATTGAACGATGCATGAAAAATGAAATTCTCTATACATAGGACCAGCCTTGCCCATTGTCCTTCATTTAGGGATAATAGGAGAAAATGAAGAAAGGACCATCAGAGTCTAATATGTATTAGACTTTTTGGTGTGTATCAAAACCCAGATTCTCAGGTTTCACTGCCCAGAGATGCACCTTTGGTAGGTCTAGGGTGGGGCTCTGGAGTGCTTTGAACCAGAATTCTAGAATATTCTAATGCTGGTGATCTGCAGGCTACTTTGAGAAACACTGATGTAGAGAACCGAGGACTGCTAAAATACATACAGGGGATTTCCCCAAATGTGGAAGGTAAGTTTTGCAGCCACTGACCAAAGTACCTGGCTCTTGATGTGTTTTTAAATGATGTGAGGCAAAATCATTCTTCCAGGATATTGTAAGGATTTGACCCAGCTCAGTCCAGTCCCGTTCCTGGGACAGTAGCTGTTCTGAGATGGCCCTTCGAAGTCCGGCTTTTCTCATGGCTCAGAAATTTCTCCCTGGCATTCCCTCGTTCTCCTTAACACTACATATTCTCTTTCCTACCAAACAGGATTATTCTGCTAGTCTGGCTTGGATCTTTGCTCCAAGTGTGATGATGAGAGAGAGAGGGAGAGAAAGAGATAGGGAAAGAGAGAGAAATGCAGGAGAGAGAGAGAGAAATCATCAAACACAGATGGCCCTTTAATTCCTTAGAGAATTAATTCAGTTCTTCTGGACTGATCTCCTAAGAACTTTTGAAAACATTTCCTTTTGGTTCAAAAGAAAATCTATGCAGGGGCGCCTGGGTGGCTCAGTGGGTTAAGCCGCTGCCTTCGGCTCAGGTCATGGTCTTGGGGTCCTGGGATCGAGCCCCGCATCGGGCTCTCTGCTCAGCGGGGAGCCTGCTTCCTCCTCTCTCTCTGCCTGCCTCTCTGCCTGCTTGTGATCTCTCTCTGTCAAATAAAAAATTAAAATCTTAAAAAAAAAAAGAAAGAAAACCTATGCACTTAATCATTTGCACAGCAGGAAGGCTCCCAGCAGACAAGAACGCTGGGACCAAAAATGATATTGGAACAAGAGAAACCTATTTTCAATCCCATAAGCCACATGAAATTTATGCAGAAATTAGGACTTTTTTAAAAGGAAATATTCAGGTTTTAAAAAAATCTTATTTATTGTACAATATTTAGACAAAATAAAAAAACACAAAGATGACAATAAACGTTACTATTTATAATTCAATAACCCAGCTATAACTATGGCCAGAGTTTCTATGCTTGTACAGATATGCATCTTTTTTTTCTTAGAGAGAAGAGAGAAAGTACCTGCACCGAGCAGAGGGAAGGGGCAGAGGGAGAAGAAAAGAGGGGGTCTTTTTTTTTTTTTAAAGATTTTATTTATTTATTTGACAGACAGAGATCACAAGTAGGCAGAGAGGCAGGCAGAGAGAGAGAGAGAGGAGGAAGCAGACCCCCTGCTGAACAGAGAGCCCGATGCGGGGCTTGATCCCAGGACCCTGAGATCACGACCTGAGCCGAAGGCAGAGGCTTAACCCACTGAGCCACCCAGGCGCCCAGAAAGAGAGGATCTTAAGCAGACACCATGCTCAAGGGCTCCATCTCACAACCCTGAGATCTTGACCTGAGCCAAAATCAAGAGTCAGATAATCAACTGAACCAACCAGGTGCCCCCAAACATATACTTTTTAACTTAAAAAATTGGAATGATAATTTTGAGTTTATGTTTTTCACTTAAATTTATTATTAGCACTTTTTGCATGCAATCAAATATTCTTCCCAAACCTAATTTTAATAACTGCATTATGTATAAAATACATAAAATATTTATGTATATTTATATGTTTATATTATGTTACACATAATATCTAAATAGCAGTCCTTCCCGTTTGAATCATCTGTGTGTGTTCTTCACCCATTTTTTATTGGTGGGTTAGCATTTTACATATTGACTTTAAGAACCAATTCATTTTGAAGGCTATCGACATTTTGTTTCCTTAGAAATCTTTCTTTTTCAGTAGTTTGTCAGTTTCCTATTTTGCTTATGCATTTTAAAGCAAGGAACTGGACGATTTTTACATAGTCAAAATATGACTCTTCTAAAAGCAACAAGCTTTCACTTGGATATATTGGATCCTGAATAGAAAAAAAAAAAAGCATTAGTTAAAAAAAAAAAAAAACTGTAGTTGAAATAAAATGTAGAATTTAGTCAACAGAAATGTACCAATGTCAATTTCTCACTTTAAACATTTTTTTATTTATTTGCGAGAGAGAGAGAGAGAGAGAGAGAGCGAGTGCGTACGTGGGTGGGGCGGGGGTGGGGCAGAGGGAGAGGGAGAAGCAGGCTTCCAGCTGAGCAGGGAGCCTGACATGGGGCTTAATACCAGGACCCCAAGATCACGACCTGAGCCGAAGTCAGATGCTTAACCACTGAGCCACCCAAGCGCCCCAGTTTCTCACTTTTGACCAAAGCACCATGACAGTGTATGATGATGACCTTGGGGGGGAATCGGTGACGGGTATACGGAAACTCTTTGGATTGTCTTTGCAAGTTTTCTACAAATCTAAAATTATTCCAAAGCACAAGTTTATTAAAGACAAAAAATTCAATACTTCAACTTCTTTATAACTTCTACTTCTTTTCATTACTTTAGACTCGAGAAGTTCTTGCTTACATGAGATCATGAGCATATCCATCCACAGTTTCCTTTAATGATTTCATGTGTCAAGGTTTAGAATGTTATTTCATTCTTGGGGTGTCTGGGCGGCTCAGGCGTTTAAGCATCCGACTCGGTTTCGGCTCCGGTCATCATCGCAGGGTGGAGGTTGGACCCTCCACTGGGCTCCACGCTGGGCGCAGAGTCTGTTGGAGATTCCCTCCTCCTCTCCTTCCTTGTTTGGCCCTCCCCCTGCTTGGGCATCCGCGCGCTCTCTCTCAAGTAACTAAACTTTAAAATCTTTAAAAAAAAAACACTTATTTCACTCTTTTTTGTCTCTCTGTAGTTTATTTTAGTGTTATGTAATAAATCAAGACCTGATTTGATGTTTTCTCATATATTGAACTGCTTTCTCTAAAACCATCCGTCTCATAATTATCCCTTACTATTGATTCCTTTATTATGTATAAAATTTGTATGTTCCAGACTTTTGCTATTGGTCAGCAGAGAGTAGCAGGAATTGGATTCACCCACTCACTTGAAAAACCCAAAATTTGGCAAAATATCAGACAAAATATAAGATTTGACTCTCAAGACAGTGGACATAAGACAAGGAAGAATGATGATCCTTGAAGGATAAGAAACAATGAGATAAACCCTATGCTTACCCCAGCTTGCAGTCTAAGGCGAGTTTCCAGGCCATGGTGCATTGAGGGGGAACCCATTGGGACCCCAACAGTCTCCCTGACTTGTTTCAGGGCTGGGAATCCAGGGAGACCAAGATGTGCGGAGTTTTCGGGGCAAAGTAGTGGAGAGACGAGAGCTGCATGGATAGAGAATTGCTAGAGATTGGCAGAGGAACTCAGTCTCCAGTGAGTTCTGATCGATGTGCACATATAAGGAACTACCTAATATTGGGAAAGAATCCTCTGAGAATTTAGCTAGAGCAAACCTCAGTTCAGACAGGACCAGGGATAGTTCCAGGGATAGCATCGGGTAGACTGCTAAGAAGGGTTTTGCCTCAGGGGTGAGGAGAACAGAACAGAGAACGTGTGAGATAAGTAGATAACAAGTAGAAAAATGAATCACATTCTACCATAACATTAATAACAGTAAATATAAACAGTTTAAACACCAATTAAATAAAAGTCATGTTAAAAGGCAGAATGGTCAGATTGCACAAAAAATCATAATCTATTCATGCTACCTACCTAAATGGCAGCTTCAAGAGACCAAATTTAAATATAAAGACACAAATAGGTTAAAAGTAAAAAGAAGGAAAGAAATAGTTCATGCCAACCCCAATTAAAAAAACCCAGCATAATTATATCAGTATAAAACAAAGTAGATTTCAGAGCAAAACATATTACCAAAGCTAAAAAGGTCATTTCATAATGACTAAGAGTTCAGTGACTAGGACATGACAGTCCTAAGCACCATGCGTTAGAAAAGAGAGCTTTGAAATTTATGAAGCAAAAACAAATAGCAAGGCAGGCAGAAATAGCTACAACCACAATTCTAGTTGGATACTTCAACAACCTCTCAATAACTGATAAACGAGTAGACAGAAAATCAGTAAGAATGTACAAGAACTTGGAAAACACTCTCAATCAACTTGACTTAACTAATATTTACAGAATACTTGACCCAACGACAGTGTCGAGAAGATAAAACTCTCTTCTACCCTCTTGGGTTCTGTGGCCGACCTAAGAATTAAACCGACATGAGAAAGATTAACAGGAAAAAAAGTACACAGATGGAATTACTACTTTTACATGTAGACAGGAGTCTTCAGATGGAAAATAGAGACCTGGAAAAGCTGTGAGGCCCCAAAGCTTATGTACCTTTCTACACCAAGAACGATAAGTTGAGAGAGAACGTAACAAGGCAAAGGGGCTTGGGCCAGGGCAGTAAGTTGTGGGACAAGTGACAGGAAATAGATGGAAAACTGGCAGAAGATAAAAGTTATTTTATTAAGTTTGTTTGTACAGGTCTCTGGTGATAAGAATTCTCTTCTCTTCATGGTACATGGAAGGTACCTTTCTCGTGGGAAATTTTATGATCTGTTTTTATGTAAAAAGGAGAATGTCAGAGAGCCCTTGTCATCTGCAGTTTCTCAAGTGCCTTTAGCCTAAAATAATCAATTGGCCAGAATGGCATGTTTGGAGATGGCATGTTCTGGACCCTTGCAATAATAAAATACACATTATTTTTAGGATAAACCATGTTCTGGACCAGAAGTTTTGATAAATTTAGAAAGATACAAGTGAGACAATGTGTAGTATCTGAATACAATGGAATTAAATTAGAAATGAATTATAGAAAAAGATATAGAGACTCCAAATATTTGGAAACTAAATATCATACTTCTGAAAAATCCAGGGGTCAAAGAGGAAATCAGAAGATAAATGAGAAAGTACTTTTCAACTGAATGAGAAGAAATATCTCAAACCAATCGCATAATGTTCCACACCAAGAAACTGGGAAAAGAAAACCAAATAAACCCAAATCAAGCAGAAGGAAGAAAATAATAAAGATAAGAGTAGAGATCAATACAATTATAAAGAAATTGAAAAAAAATCAATGAAACTAGTAACTTGTTTTCTGAAACGATAAGTAAAATGAATAAACTTTTAGCAAGGCTGACAGAGATTAAAAGAGACACAAATGACTAATGTTATAAATGAAAGTGGGGACATCACTACACACCCCAACAAAACATAAAAAAATTAAAAGGAAATACCATAAAAATCCATACATGTATACATTTTATTGATAAATGGACCAATTCTTCAAAAAACTAGAAACTACTAAAACTTATTCAAGATGAAATAGATACTTTGAATAGTCCCATAGCTATTAAAGACATTGAATTTATAGTTTAAAACCTTCCAAAAAATAAATCCCCATGCTAGGGTCACCACAAAAAGAATCATAGACCTGGTGGCTGAAAAAACAAATTTATTTTCCTAAAATTCTGGCTGCTAGAAGTCTGAAATCAAAATGTTAGTGGAGCTGGTTTCTTCTGGGGTCTGTCACCTTGACTTGCTGATGGCTATCTCCTACCTCTGTTTTAATACAGTCTTCCCTCTAAATATGTCTGTGTCTTAATCTCTTTTTATAAGGATACCAATCATATTGAATTAAGCACACTCTAATGAGTTCATTTTAACTTAATTACCTCTTTAAAGATCCTATCTCAAAATAAAATCATGGTATGAGGTACTGGGGGTTAGGACATCAACATATAAACCTTTAGGGGACATAGCCCATAGTACCAGTCCAGATGATTTCAGTTGTGAATTATACCAAATATTTAAAGAAAAAACATGAATTCTATATACATTTTCCTAGAAAATAGAAAGAAAATCCTTCTCCAACTAATTTTATAAGGCCAACATTATCTTAGTAGGAAAACCAGATAAGACAGTACGGAGGAAAAAAAAACAACACAGAACAATATCCCTCATAAACAAGGGCATAAAAATACAAACAAAATATTAGAATATCAAGGATGCCTGGGTGGCTCAATTGGTTAAGTGGTTAAGTAAAAAAGAAGAGAAAAGAAAAAAGCAAAGCAATTGCATTCTCAGCTCCCCACCCCCACCCTGCTGTGTAGCCCACAACTTCTCCCCCACCCCCACCCAGCCCCACAGACAACTGCAGGTTTACTACCTGAGAAGTGTGTTGTGGCGGGTGGGAGACACTAGTCTGACTGAGGCAGGTGAACTGTACTGAAATAAAATGAACATTTATATTCTGAAAGCAGAGACCCATTGCCAGCCTTCCTCTCTTACTAGCTTTACTAACAATGCCCCAATATTACAGGCAGTGTCCTGCTAAGAATCCTAACGGTTCCAGGGAAAAGACTTAAGATCCTGACATCAGGGTATCTCCAGGGAACCGGCCCAGCCAGACCACCTCCCATGCTTGGCCAGAGCCTCAGGACTCCCAGGTTCCAACCAGCTTCTTAGCCCTCACCTTCTAAACATGAGTAGAACACCATGACCCACCTAATGGCTAAGGAAATGTGCTCTCACATGAAAAATTATAATGCAAACAAACAGCCAGCAAGCACCTCAGAGGAAACAGAGACAATTCAGGAAAAAGAAAACTTTGAAAAGAACAATCATTAATAATCCCCAAGAGGTAAGAGAGCACAATACATTCATTAAGCAGGAATAGAACAGGATGCTATTTTTTAAAAAAGAACACTCAGAACAAAAAGGAACACTTGGAAATTAAGAGCAAAATAGAAGTCATGATAAACTCAGTAGAATGTTTGGAAGATAAAATTAAGAAACTTGCCATAAAATGGAGCAAAAGGAGTCTGAAAATAGGAAAGAAAAGATAAGAAAATGCAAGGATTACCTGAAGAAGTCCAACGTCCCAGTGATGGAAGTTCTGGAGAAAATAGAGAAATACAGAAAAAAAAAGGGTGACTGTAATGAAAGAAACGGTCCCAGAAAATTACCCAGAACTGAAGAGACAAAAGCAAATAGGCCCACAGCACAGTCTTTCGTTCACCCATCTACCAGCAGATGCAAGCATTGGTCTGTCTTTGGGGACACAACGGTGAAAAGACCGAGCAAAGTCCTTGCCCTGGAAAAGTAGAAAGATCAGTGTTTGCCAGGGAGGGATTCGGAGGGAAGGAGGAAGGATGAACAGGTAGGGGACAGAGGAACAGGTGGGGGACAGAGGAATAGGTGGGGGGCAGCGGAACTATTCTGTACAGCATTATGATGGCGGAACACCTATCATTATGCGTCTGTCAAATCCATTGATTATACAGTACGAAGAACGAACTCTAATGTAAGACTTTAGGTAACACTCATGTACCAATACTGACTCATCAGGTGTAACAATGTACCACAGTGATGTAAGATGTTAATAATAGGGGAAACTCTGTGTGTGCAGAGTCAGGGTAGATGCGAACTCTGTACTTTCCATTCATTTTTGTCCTGTGAACCTAAAACTTCTCCAATAAATAAAGTCTGCTAATAAAAAAGTGAAATGAAAAAATCAAGAAATGTATTAACTCCAGGGGAAGGAGAAGTTGTTTCTAGGAGGACAAGGATTCATAATTCATGACATGTAATATCCGTGTAAACGGAATGCTGTTACGCTCAAGTCTGATAGAAGCACATTGTGATCCTGGGGGATGGGAGGGCTGAGTGGGAGCAGTGGGTGTGGGGCACGACCGAGAGCTAATCCTGGTCTTCTGCAGTGGGAAGTCCATAGAAACACTGGGAACTGAGAAGCCAAGAAGGAGCCGCGTGCCAGGATATTGAAGACTGGGGTTGGGGTGAGCCTTGTAGAATTATGTGACTTTTTTTTTTAAGAGTATACATAACACTTTTTAGTAAAAAACAAACTCTTAAATGCAATTCAACATCAAAAATACATTCAGCCTCAGGGCACCTGAGTGGGTCAATTTGTTGAGCATCTGCCTTCAGCTCAGATCATGATCTCAGGGTCCTGGGATTGAGTCCCCTATGGAGATCTGTTCAGCAGGGCGTCCCCTTCCCCCTCTGGCTCTCCCTCTGTGCTCTCTCTCTCTTTCTCAAATAAATAAGTAAAATCTTTAAAAAAATATATCCAACCTCAACACTGTTAAATATCTCTGAGAAAAGTCCAGTTAGATTTATTTTAGATATTTTCTTGTTATCATTTTGAATAGATTCTCTCCCTACCCTCTACTTTTTTCTAAATAAAAAATTATTAACTCTAAAAGTTCTTTCTCCTTGAGTGAATTTTCTTGTTAACTTTCAGTTTGTTTTTGACACACTTGGGTTTTTTAGGTATTTGATAATGTGTGCTAAAACTCCTGTTGACAATATGTGATAATATTTACTATTGTTATGCACCTGTGTCTGTGTCAAATATCTTTGCATCAGGCAGAACTTCTACAAGACTGTAAAATAGTAATCATGCTTCTCTCGTATTATTCTTGCTTTTATGGAAATGGCCCAGTCAAAAGTGTTCTATGATGTAAGTTGGGTGTTTAATTAAGATATAAATTTTTTATCGTACTAAAAGAGAAAGCTTTTAATTCTAGTTACTGTGTTTTATCAAGAATAAGTATTAAATAGCACAGGCCCTTTGAGGCTTCCTTTTTTTGAAGTTTATTTTATTTTTTTAAAGTAATCTCTATACCCCATATGGGGCTCAAACACACAACCCCTAGATCGAGTCACATGGTCTTTCAACTGAGCCAGTCACGTGCCTCTTGAGCCTTCCTCTGAAAAATGTGGTGATTTTTCTTATTGGGCCTAGTTTTTGTGACATTTCACAATATTAAACATCATAATTCAACTGTCTTGCATCACTGGGATAAACTGTAGGTGGCCATGACTCTCACTGTGTTGCTGGAACTAGTTTGCCACTTCTTTAATTCTACATTTGTTGATGAGTTTGGGGCAGCATTTTCCTTCCTTCTGATTTTTTCCTTTTTTTTTTTTTTTTTCTTTTCTAGATTTGGTATCAGAGTTCTGTTTTTTGTTTTTGTTTTCTTCTTTTGTTTTGGTTTTGATATGGCATCAAACCCATTTATTCCTTGGTTTTGATATAGCATCAAACTTATTTATTCTTTGGTTTTGATATAACATCAAACCCATTTATTCCCATTTCTTGTTCAAGACATCAGACTAAACCCCCATTTGCCTTTCTTGTCCCTTAATTCCCTCTGAAACAAGCATAAAGAAGTACAAGGAGAGGTGTATGTTGCGTGGGGATTTAGAGGTGGAGAGGAACCTGACCAGAGATGCGGAGACACTGCTGGAAGTTTCTGCAGCCTTGGTCCAAGAGATGCTAAAATGGGGAGCCCTTGTCCTCACTGGGGTCTCAGAGCAGTCTCAAGCCCAGTGTGAAGGGTGACAAGAAAAGGAGGAGAGATACAACCTCAAGGTCAGGCTGCACAGTAGCTGCAGCACAGCTGAGCAGGCTCCTGCCTTGCCCCATGCCTCCGGTATGCCAACCACAATAACCTGCGTATAGATTTCATCTGCCCAAGACGTCACTCTCTGTCACATTCACCATCTCTTCGGGCAGCACTAATGAAATGATGATGCAATGCTTTATTAAGATGTAGAAGTCTTATTTTTATATATATACAATGATTTTTCAAATAATTTTTAGAAATAGATTTTTAATCCTATCTCTTTACAGAGACATGGAAAGAAAAATATAAATGAAATAATTCAATGAGACATTGATTCTCAAACCTGAGCCTGTATCAGTATCAGTTGGAGGGTTTGTTAAAATACGGATTCCTGGGCTCCACCCCCAGAGTTCCTGATTTAGGATGTCTGATTCAGTGGGGCTCAAAATTTTGCATTGTTATGAGGTAAAGTTCCCAGGCGAAGGTGACGCTGCCATCTCACACTTTGAGAACCACTGGATTAAGATATGACTTCATCATATTCAGAGTCCATCTTCTGAATCACATTTTAACTAGAAGTCATTAACGTGCATGATTTTTCCACAATTTTGGGAAACATTACGAGTATAGGTGATGCAGCATTTTTAACAAGAATCCATAAAAGTATAAGGGCCATTGGCGCTGGGCTCTGACTGGCTTTGCAATTATATAGACTCTGTCTACTTAAAAAAATTGGCTTTCTTGAAATGTAATTTACATAATATAAAACCTATCTATTTCAAATGTATAATTAAATGATGTTTAGTATATTTACAGAATTGTGCAACCATTGCCGTACTCTAATTTTAGAACATTCCCATCACTCCAAAGTAAATCTCATGCTTATTTACATCCACTCCTGACTCCTACCCTCTGTTGTGGGTGGCCACTGATTTCTGTCTCTATAGATTTGTTTTTTTCTGGACATCAGTATAAGTGGAGTTAGACAATATATATTCTTTATATGTCTGGATTTTTTTTTCATTGAGCATAATGTGAAGGGTTTTTTCTTTGTTTTTTTTAGAAAGAAAGAAAGCTCCAGTGGGAAGAGAGGGGAAGAGGGAGAGAGAGCAGAGCCTCAAGCAGGCTCCACACCCAGCATGGAACTCGATGTGGGGTTGGATCTCCTGACCCTGAGATCATGACCTGAGCCAAAATCAAGAGTTGGACACTTAACCAACTGAGCCGCCCAAGCGCCCCTGAGCATAATGTTTTTGAGGTTCATTCACATTGTAACATTTATCAGTACTTTGTTGCCTCTTATTACTGAGTAGTATTTCAATAAAAGTAAATGCTGAATAGTATTTCATGCCATATTTTGTTTATTCATTCACCAGTTGAGACATTTGGGTTTTCCCCTTGCTTTTTGACAGTATACTGATAGAATAATTAAGAATAATACTGCTATGAACATTCAAGCACAAATCAGTGTAGACTTGCTCATTTCTCTTTGACATACATTTAGGGTAGAATTGCTGGGTCAAATGGTAACTCTATGTTTGGTATTTTGAGGAACTGCTAGACTATTTGTTAAAGTGGTTGTACCATTTTTGTATTCTCAGTGGCCGTTTATAAGGGTTCTGATTTCTCCACATCCAAGTCAACAGTTGTTAACAGTCTTTTTGATTATAGTCATCCCAATGGCTATGAAGTAATATCTCATTGTGGTTGTGATTTGAATTTCACTGATAACAAATGATATTCAGCATTGTTTTGTGTGCTTATTGGCTATTTTTCCATTTCTTTGGGGAAAAAAGAGATCCTTTGCTTATTTTTAATTGAATTGTTTATCTTTCTACTATTGAGTTGTAAGAGTTCTTAAAATATTCTGGAAATAAGTGTGCCTGGTGGCTCAGTTGGTTAAGCATTTGACTCTTGATCTCAGCTCCGGTCTTGATTGTAAATTCAAGCCCTTCATTGGGCTCCACACTGGGTGTGGAGCTTATTAAAAAAAAAAAAATCTATACACAAAGTCTGGGAAGATGGCAGAGTAGGAAGACCCTAAGCTCACCTCATTCCAGGGACACAACTAGATAGATCTCACATCAGTGTAAATAACCCAGAAAATGACCTGAAGACTGGAAGACTGGCAGAACAAAGTCCACAACTAATGGTAGAAAAGAAGACCCTTTGAAGAAGTTAGGAAAGGAAGGACACAGTTTGGGAGCAAATGGACTGTGGCCATCCATGGTGGGGGAGAGAGCTGGTGTTTGGAGAAAGGCAAAAATCAGGGTATCATACTAGAGGCCCCAGATGGGGAAGGTGAATCTCCATAACATTTGGCTTTGAAAACAAGAGGAGCCAAATCTCATGAGTTCTTACAACCAGCAGGAAAAAGTGCCCTCAAACAATAGAATACTCATTGTTCTTGAGTGCACATGGGGTTTCTCCAGAATAGACCACATACTGGGTCACAAATCAGGTCTCAACTGATACCAAAAGACTGAGATTATTCCCTGCATATTCTCAGACCGCAATCTTTGAAACTGGAACTCAATCATAAGAAGAAGTTTGGAAGGAATTCAAACACTTGGAAGTTAAAGAGCATCCTGATAAAGAATGTTTAGATCAACCAGAAAATCAAAGAACTTAAACAATTCATGGAAACCAATGAGAACAAAAACACATCAGTCCAAAACCTATAGTATATGGCAAAGGCAGTCCTAAGGAGGAAATACATAGCCATCCAAGCCTCACTCCAAAAAATTAAAAAATCCCAAATACACTATCTTTACATCTTAAAGAATGGGATAGTCGGGATGCCTGGGTGGCTCAGTTGGTTAAGCCACTGCCTTCGGCTCAGGTCATGATCCCAGGGTCCTGGGATCGAGTCCCGCATTGGGCTCCTTGCTTGGCGGGGAGCCCGCTTCTCTCACTGCCTCTGCCAGACACTCTGCCTACTTATGTGTTCTCTCTCTCTCTAACTCTCTCTCTCTCTCTGACAAATAAATAAAAATTAAATCTTAAAAAAAAAAAAAGAACGGGACAGTTAACAACAAATTAAGGTTAACCCCTGCACGAGAAGGGAAATAATTAAGATTAGAGCAGAGATCAATGAATTAGAAATCAGAAATGCATTAGAACACATCAACGAAACTAGAAGCTGGTTCTTTGAAAGAATTAATAAAATCAATAAACCACTGGCTAGACTTATCCAAAAGAAAAGAGGAAGGAACCAAATTAATAAAATCATGAATGAAAGGGAGAGATCATGACTACCACCAAGGAAATAGAAACAATCATCAGAAATTATTATCAGCAGCTCTATGCCAATAAGTTAAGCAACCTAGAAGAAATGGATACATTCCTGGAAACCCATAAACTTCCAAGACTAAAACAGGAAGAAATTGACAACCTGAACAGACCAATAACCAGTAACAAGATTGAAGTAGTGATCAAAGTAGTGATCAAATCAAAAAACCTCCAAAAAACAAGAGTCCAGGATCTGATGGATTCCTGGGAAATTCTACCAGTTGAAGAAGAAATAATACCTATTCTCTTGAGGCTGTTTCAAAAAATAGAAACGAAGGAAGACTTCCAGACTCTTTCTATGAGGCCAGCATTACCTTGGTCCCCAAACCAGGCAAAGATCACACCAAAAAGGACAATTTCAGATCAATAACCCTAATGGATATGCATACCAAAATTCTCAACAAGCTCCTTGCTAATAGGATCCAACAGCACATTAAAAAGTTTATCCACCATGACCAGGTGGGATTTATCCCTGGGATACAAGGGTGGGTCAACATTTGCAAATCAGTGTAATAAAACAAATTAATAAGAGAACAGAGAAGAACCATATGGTTCTCTCAATTGATGCAGAAAATGCATTTGACAAAATACTTCATCCTTTCCCAATTAAAACTCTTCAGAGTATAGGGATAGAGGGAACATTCCTCAATTTCTTAAATTCCATCCATGAAAAACCCACAGCGATTATCGTTCTAATGGGGAAAAGCTGAAAGCCTTTCCCTTAAGATCAGGAACACAAGGATAACCACTCTGCCACTTTTGTTCAACATAGTACTGGAAGTCCTAGCAACCATAATCAGACAATGAAAAGAAATAAAAGGTATGCAAATTGGCAAAGAAGAAGTCAAACTCTCTCTCTTTGCAGATGACATGATACTTTATGCAGAAAACCCAAAAGACTCCACCCCCAAATTACTAGAACTCATACAGCAATTCATTAATGTGGCAGGATACAAAATCAATGCATAAAAATCAGTTGCTTTCTTATACAGTAACAATGAAACTGTAGAAAGAGAAATTAGAGAATTGATTTCGCTTATAAAAGCACCAAAACCCATAGGATACCTTGGAATAAACTTAATCAAAGAGGCAAAGGATCTGTACTCTAGGAACTACAGAACACTCATGAAAGAAATCAAAGAAGACACAAAAAGATGGAAAAATATTCCATGCTCATGGATAGGAAGAATAAACATTGTTAAAATGTCTACACTGCCCAGAGCAATCTATACTTTCAATGCCATCCTGATCAAAATGCCATTGGCATTTTTCAAAGAGCTGGAACAAACAATCCTAAAATTTGTATGGAACCAGAAAAGACGCTGAATCTCAAGGAGATGCTGAAAAAGAAAAACAAAGCTGGGGAATCATGTTGCCTGATTTTTAGCTATATTACAAAGCTGTGATCACCAAGACAGCATGGTACTGGCACAAGAACAGACACATAGATCAATGGAACAGAAGAGAGAGCCCAGACATGGACCCTCAACTCCATTGTCAAATAATCTTTGACAAAGCAGGAAAAAATACCCAATGGACAAAAGACAGTCTCTTCAATAAATGGTGCTGGGAAAATTGGACAGCTATGTATAGCAGAATGAAACTTGACCATTCCTTACACCATACACAAAGATAAACTCCAAATGGATAAAAGACCTTAACGTGAGACAGGAATCCTTCAGAGTCCTAGAGGAGAACATAGGCAGTAACCTCTTTGACATTGGCCACAGGAAGTTCTTTCAAGACACGTCTCCAAAGGCAAAGGAAACAAAAATAAAAATGAATGTTTGGGACTTAATCAAGACAAGAAGCTTCTGCACAGAAAAGGAAACAGTCAACAAAGCAAAGAGGCAGCCCATGGAATGGGAGAAGATACTTGCAAATGCCACTACAGACAAAGGGCTGATATCCAAGATCCATAAAGAACTTCTCAAACTCAAGCCCACCCCCCCAAAAAAAAACCCAGATAATTGTGTTAAAAAATGGGCAGAAAGCATGAACAGACACTTCTCCAATGAAGAGATACAAATGGTTAAGAAACATGAAGAAATGTTCATCATCGTTAGCCATCAGGGAAATTCAAATCAAAACCACATTGAGATACTACCTTACCCCAGTTAAAATGGCAAAAATTGACAAAGCAAGAAACAACAAATGTTGGAGAGGATGTGGAGAAAGGGGAACCCTCTTACACTGTTGGTGGGAATGCAAATTGGTACAGCCACTTTGGAAAAAAGTATGGAGGTTCCTCAAAAAGTAAAAAATAGAGCTACCCTAAGACCCACAATTGCACTACTGGGTAGTGAAAAGAAGGGCCATATGGACCCCAATGTTTACAGTGGCAATGTCCACAATAGCCAAACTGTGGAAAGAGCCAAGATGCCCTCAACAGATGAATGGATAAAGAAGAAGTGGTCCATGTATACAATGGAGTATTACTCAGCCATCAGAAAGGATGAATACCCAGCTTTAGCATCAACATGGATGAGCCTAGAGGAGATTATGCTGAGTGAAACAAGTCAAGCAGAGAAAGTCATTTATGGTTTCACATATTTGTGGAACATAAGGAATAGCATGGAGGACATTAGGAGAAGGAAGGGAAAAAAGAAGGGGGGATTCGGAGGGGAAGACGAACCGTGAGAGGCTATGGAATTCAGGAAACAAACTGAGGGTTTTAGAGGGGATTGGGGTGAGGGATGGGTAAGTCCAGTGATGGATATTAAGGAGGAAACATATTGAATGGAGCACAGGGTGTTCTACACAAAAAATGAATCACGGAACACTACATCAAAAACTAATGAAGTACCATTTGGTGACTAACATAACAGAATAATAAAAAAAAAAAAATCAGTAAGACAAAGAAGAGAGTTACATACAAAGGGAACTCCGTAAGGTTATCACAAGATTTTTCAGTGGTAACTTTCCAATCCAGAAAACAGTGACATGATATATTCAAAGTGCTGAATGGGAAAAATCTGCAAACAAGAATACTCTATCCAGTGAGGCTATCATTTAGAATAGAAGGAGACATAAAGAGCTTCTTAGACAAATGAAAGTTAAAGGGATTCATGACTACCAAACCATTTCTGCAAGAAATATTAAAGAGGAGTTTTCAGTGGAAAGTAGAGTCCAAAGTGATAGTATGAAGGTAGAAAACACAAAAGCAGTAAAAATGAATATTTCTGTAAAAAAAAAATCAGTCAAGGAACTCACAAAGTAAAATGATGTAAAATATAACACCATATACCTAAAACATGGAGAGGAATTGAGTAAAGAATGGATTCAAACTTAAATAGCCATCAACTTAATATAGACTGCTATGGAGTTCCTGGGTGGCTCAGTCATTTAAGTGTCCAAGTCTTGAGTTCGGCTCAGGTCATGAACTCAGGGTCATGAGATCAAGCCCCATATTGGGCTCAGTGCAGTGTCTAGCTGACATCCTCTTCCTCTGCCCCTCTCCCAGCTCTCTCTCTTCTCTCTCTCTCTCTCTCTCTCCCTCTCAAATACATAAATAAAATAAATCTTTAAAAAAATATAGACTGTGGGGCACCTGGTGGCTCAGTGAGTTAAGCCTCTGCCTTTGGCTTAGGTCATGACCCCAGGGTCCTGGGATTGAGCCCCACATCGGGCTCTCTGCTCAGCAGGGAGCCTGCTTCCCCCTCTCTCTCTGTCTGCTGCTCTGCCTACTTGTGATCTCTGTCTGTCAAATAAATAAATAAAATCTTAAAAAATATATATAGACTGTTACATGCAGAAGATGTTATATATAAAACCTAATGATAACCACATATCAAAAACCATGAATGAATATACAAAGAACAAAGAGAAAGAAATCCAAATATATCACTAAAGAAAACCAGCAAACCATGAAAGAGAGAAAGACAAGAAAGGATCTGAGAAAATCTTTAGAAACAACCACAGAACAAATAATAAAATGACAGTAAATATATATCTATCAATAATTACTCTGTAATTGAACTAAACATTCCAATAAAAAGACACAGGGTGACAGAATGGATAAAAAGACCAGACCCATCCATATGCTGCCTCCAAGGGACTCACTTCAGACCTATAAACACCTGCAGGTGAAAGTGATGGGATGGAGAAACATGGATTCTACAGGTGTCAAAAGAAACCCAGAGTAACAGTACTTACATTGGACAAAATGGACTTTAACAGAAAGATTAACAGTAGACAAAGAAGAACCCTATATAATTAATAATAAAGAAGAAGAAGATACATAACAACAAGAAGAAGATATAAAAATTGTAAGTTTTTATGCAACCAGGATAGGAGTAACCAAATACAGAAAATGGCACACTGGAACAGATGGACATCACAGATATGTTCAGAACATTCCATCCTCAAAGGGCAGACTACACATTCTTTTCAAGTGCCCATGGAACGTTCTCCAGAATGGATCACATAATATTAGCCCACATAACGAACCTCACCAGATTCAAGAAGATCGAAATCATAACCATGTATCTCTTCTGGCCAGAACACAATGAAACTAGAAGTGAACCACAAGAAAAACTCTGGAAAGACCACAAATACATGGAGATTAGATAACCCGCTACTAAACAATGAATAGGTCAATTAGGAAATAAAAGAAGAAATAAAAAACACATGGAAACAAATGAAAATGAGAACACAATAGTCCCAAACCTCTCAGGTGCTGTAAAAGTGGTTCTAAGAGGAAAATATATAGCAATACAGACCTCCCTCAAGAAGCAAGAAAAATCTCAATTAAACAACCTTACTTTACACCTTAACGTAGCTAGAAAAAGAACAAACAAAATCTAAAACCAGCAGAAGGAAGGAAACAATAAAGATTAGAGCAGAAATACACATAGGAACAAAATAACAATAGAATAGATCAGTGAAATCAGGACTTTGAAAAAAATTAATAAAATCAATAAATCTCCAACCAGATTTATCAAGAAAAAAAGAGAAAGGACTCAAGTAAATAAAATCACAAATGAGAGAGGAGAAATAACGTCCCGCACCACAGGGACACAAACAGTTATGAAAGAACATTATGGAAAACTATACGCCAGCAAGTGGGACAACCTAGAAGAAATAGACAAATTCCTAGAAACATACAAACTACCAAAGCTGAAACAGGAAGACAGAAAATTTGAACAGTCTGATTACCTGCAATGAGACTAAATCAGTAATGAAAATACCATAAACAAAAGTTCAGGACCAGATGCCTTCCCAGGGGCAATTCTAACATTTAAGGAAGAGTTTATTCCTATTCTTCTCAAACTTTTCCAAAACATAAGCAAGGCACAAGGACTTCCAAATTCATTCTCTAAGGCCAGCATTCCTCTGATACCCAAACCAGATCAAGACAGCACCGTAAGAGAACTACACGACAATGTCCCTGATGAACAAGGGTGTAAAAATCCTCAACAAAATACCAGCAAACTGAGTCCAACAATACATTAAAAAAAAATCACTCACGATCAAGTGGGATTTATTCCTGGGTTGCCCGGGGGCTGTGTTGCAAGGGTACTTCAGTACTCACACTTCAATCGAAGTGATACATCCCATCAATGAGAGAAAGGAGAAGAACCATATGATCATTTCAGTAGATGTAGAAGAAGCATCTGACAAAGTACATCATCCATTCATGATAAAAACCCTCAACAAAGCAGGTTTAGAGGGAATGTACCTCCACATAATGAAGGCTCTCTGTGACAAACCCACAGCCAACATCATCCTTTAACGGGGAAAACCTGAGAGCCTTTCCCCGAAGACTGGGAACAAGACTCTTGTCACTTTTATTCAACATAAAACTGAAGTCCTTGCCTGAGCACTCGGACAACAGAAGGCATCCAAACCAGGAAGGAAGCAGTAAAGCTTTCGCTGTTTGCAGACGGCTTGATACTCGGTATAGAGACCCTGAAAGAGTCCACCAAACCTGCTAAAACTGATACTCGAATTCAGTCAAGTCACAGGACACAAAATCCATGTACGGAAATCGGCTGCATGTTTATACAGTAATAATTAAGCAGCAAAAAAAGAAATCAAGAAAACAGTCCCATTTACAACTGCATGAAAAATAGTAAGATACTCAGGAATTAACCTAACCACGGAGGTGAAAGACATGTATCCTGAAAACTACAAAACTCTGATGTAAGAAATTGAGGAAGACACGAAGAAATGGAAAACCCTCGATGCTCATAGATTGGAAGAACAGATATTGTTAACGTGTCTAAATTATCCAAAGCAATTGGCACATATAATGCAATCCCTATGAAAATCCCACCAGCATTTTTCACAGAGCTGGAACAATCCTAAAATTTGTATGAAACTGCAAAAGACCCTGGATAGCCAAAACAATCTTGAAAAAGAAACCCAGAGCTGGAAGCACCACAATTCCGGACTTCAAATTATATGACAAAGTTGTGGCAGCCAAAACACTATGGTACTAGCACAAAAAACAGACTCACAGATAAATGGAACAGAACAGAAAACCAGGAAATAAACCCGCACCTCTGTGGTCAATTAATCTTTGGCAAAATAGGAAATAATATCCAATGGGAAAAAAGACAGTCCCTTTTCCCATTTCCCAACAAATGGTGTTGGGAAACTTGGATAGCAACATGCGAAAGAAAGAAAATGGGTCCCTTTTTGACGTGATACACAAAAATAAATTCAAAATTAAAGAACTAAATATGAGACATAAACCATAAAAATCCTGAAAGAGAACACAGACAGAAACTTCTTTGACATTGGTCACAGCAACTTCTTCCTAGACATGTCTCCTGAGGCGAGGGAAACAAAAGCAAAAATATATTGGAACTTTATCAAAATAAAAAGCTTTTGCACAGCGAAGGAAAAAAATCAATAAGATGTTTACAAATGAATACCTGATTAAGACTTCATATCCAAAATACGTAAATAACATAAAACTCAACATCAAAAACATAGTGCAATTAAAAAGTGGACAGAAGGCTGACAAGTAAGTTAATTAAATCTTTTTCTAAAAAGTGGGTGCAAGACAGGAACAGACATTTCTTCAAAGAAGACATACAGATGGCCAATGGACACACGAGAATATGTTCATCGTCATTACCATCAGGGAAATGCAAACCCAAACATCAATGAGGCATCACCTCACACCTGTCAAAACAGCTAAAATCAGCAACACAAGAAACGACATGTATTGGTGAGGATGTGGGGAAAAAGGAACCCTCCTGCCCTGTTGGCGGGAATGCAAACTGCTGTAGCCACTGTGGAGAACAGTAGGAAGAATCCTCAAAAAGTTAAAAATAGAACGACCCTATGATCCAGCAATGACACTCCCAGAATTTACCCAAAGGATACACGAACACTAACTCAGGGGACACACGCACCCCTGGTTTATTGCAGCACGATTTATACCAGCTGAACGATGGAAGCATCCCAAGCGTCTCTCGATGAATGACTGCATGAAGGAGATGTGGTATATACCCCGTGGAACAGGACTCAGCCATGAAAAACAACGAGGTCTTGCCATTTGCAATGACGTGGACGGGGCCAGAGGGTATCATGCTGAGTGAAATAAGTCAGTCAGACAAAGACCAATACCACATGATTTTACTCATATGTGGAATTTTTATTTATTTATTTTATTTTTAAAAAAGAGTTATTTATTTATTTGAAAGAGAGAGCAAGAGAGCACAAGCAGGAGGAGAAGCAGAAGGAGAGGGGGAAGCAGGTCCCCCATGGAGCAGGGAGCCTGACGTGGGGCTCGATCCTAGAACCCTGGGATCGCGACATGAGTCAAAGGCAGATGCCCAGCTAACTGAGCCACACAGGTGCCCGCATATGTGGACTATTTTTTTTAAAAAAAGGTTTTATTTATTTATTTGAGAGATAGCTCAAGTGGGGGAGGGAAGGAGCAGAGGGAGAAGGAGAAGGAGAATCTCCCATTGAGCAGGGAGCCTGATGTCTGGCTGATCCCAGGACTCTGGGATCATGACCTGAGCTGAAGGCAGGTGCTTAACTGACTGAGCCACCCATGTGCCCCCACTCAGAAACAAATGAGCAAACGGGGGGGAAAAAAAGGAAGAGAAAAAAATTGAGAAAAAAACCCAAAAACCACACAGACTATAGAGAACTCACCGATGGTTACCAGAGGGGAGGTGGGTGGGGGGAGGGATCAAACAGGTGACGGTGCACTTGATGGTGATGAACACCGAGTAGGTGTCAAACTGTTGCATCACTGTGTCGTACACCTGCAACTAGTAGAGCACTGTGTGTTAACTATACTGGAATGAAAAATAAAAACAATAATAAACATTCTAGACACAAGTTTTAACGAGCTATGGGATTAGCAAACATCTCCTGCCACTCCATTCCTTACCTTACTAATGGTAACATTTGTAACTCGAGCTTTTCATTTTGACGAAAGCCAGTTTATCTACTTTTATTTAGTTGCTCGTACTTTTGGTGTCATTTACCTAAGAAAAACATTGCATAACCCAAGATCATGAAGATTTTCTCCTGCATCTTTTAAGAATTTTAGAGTTTTAGCTCCTACATTCGGATATGCTTCATTTGATTTGTGTGCACAGTGTTAGGAAGGGCTCTGAATTTATCCTTTTTAAAAATGTAACAGAAAATTCTCCCAGCACCATTTGTTGAAAAAACTATTCTTTTTCACTGAATTTTCTGGACATCTTTGTTGAAAATCAATTGACTGTAAATGTAGAGATGGGGGGGTGTACCTCAATTCTCTTCCATTAAATCTATCTGTCCACTCTGAATTCCAGTGCCACTTACTGGAAAAACTTACGACGCCAACATTGTAATAAGTTTTTTAAATCAGGAGATATAATTCCTCCAATTGTTCTTTTTAAAGACTGTTTTGCCTATTCTGGGTCTTTTGGAATTTTCATGTGAGTTTTAAAATCAGTTTATCAATTTCTGCAAAAAGGCCAGTTGAGCTAGCCCACCTTTTATTCTCATTTGAGAATGTTGTTAGGCATCTCTCATTCATCTCATCCACTCCCCTTTCCCTTGGTCCTTTGCTTTCTATGGCTTGCGCTGTCAGGTTTTTCTTATAAGCTGTTGACACTTGTTCGAGAGGTATCGATGACACTTCCAATATCTGTGTGTGCTTGGGACAGGGCAACTATGCGATCTGAACCTTTGGCCAAGACAGGTTGTGAGTCTTCAACTGAAGACATAAATTGACTTGAGAGAAGTTAAAATGTGAAAACAATGTGTGTCTTCGAGTTGAAAAAGTATGGTACTTGGTTTCCTTTTCCCATCCGTGCCCCAAAGTGTACTTTTCTGCAGAGCAATCAGAGTGAACTTTTTAGAAAGTAAGTTGACCATATCAACTTTTTGGCTGAAGACCTTTTGAATGACATTCCATATCAGTCACCATAAAATACGAACTTTCTACCACTGTGTTCAGGACTTTATGGGATCTCTTCCCTTAAACAGTCAGCCTCTTGGACGGCATTTCTTACAGCTCTCACTCTGCTGCTCTGCCTCAGTCACACTGGCCTCCTTGACACTGCTGAGATACATCAGGCATTTTCCCATTTCAGGGATATCGCACTTGCTGCTTCCCCTGCCCGGAATGTTTTCCCCAAGATACTCACATAACTCAATCCCTTACTTCTCTCAGTCTCTGCTCAAATGTCACCTCTCAGAAAGGCCTTTTGGCCCAACTGGTCTAGAAGAATCCCTCTACTATCACTCTTTCTTCTTTCTCTCTTAATTTTTCATTTTACCACCCACACCTCCATCACCTTCTTCCTCATCTGGAATGGAAGCTCTGTGAAAGCAGAGACTTCGTCTGGTTCACTACCTTGTGCTTAGAATGATCGACATACAACAGGTACTCAATCAGGGTTTGCTGAATAAATGAATACATGATTGGATGCACCAGCCCATGGAAACAATGATGTTTGCTGCCTGGTTAAAACCAGAAGAACTGAACTTGGAAGCAGGGGTAGGAAATGAAAACATGGGACTAAGCCTCAGATAGTAGAGAGTAGTGAAGTCTGTGAAAAACTGGAAAGTGCCAGCCCCATGTTGGGGTCCCTGTTGTTATTGTTTCCTAAAGAATATTTATGGCTGAATCTTGCTGAATGGGAAGGGGGCAGGTAGAGGGAGAAGAAACAGACTTTGATCAAAGGCAAAAGGAAATTTAATAACTTAAGCAAGCTTGAGAACAGTAGGGTCCCTCATGAGGGCGTCAGCATCCTAGAGTCTGGTCTCCAAAGAGGAAAACACGCATCCTGGGTGACGTTCAAGGCAATCCACCACCCTGGGAGCGGGAAATACTAGGGCTTTCACTTATATCCACTTTTATGAAAATAAAAAAAAATTAAGCTCTGCTAATATTTGCCATGTGTATTGAACCCAGGACCCTCAATTTCTGCCTGTGTCTGGCAGTCATGGGTCCTGGGTCCTGGGTGCCACACAAGGACTCCTGAAGAAAATTTTGGAATAAGGACAGCAGAAGTCTTCAGTGCCCTCACTCAATTATTCACTTTCAGAACATTGTGACCTATTGCAATCTACTATTGGCTTGTCGAATGGATACATGGATTATATTATCTAGTTAAAGCTCACAAAACCCTCACAAAATGGACAACTGTCTTCAAATATTTTCTTCAAAGAAACCACAGATCAAAGATAACACTAATCAAAAAGGACGATCCACCACAAGAGGATAGCAAAGCCAGCACTTTTCAGCAGGGGAAAATAATAATAATCATGTCAGAT
Source organism: Enhydra lutris kenyoni (assembly GCF_002288905.1). Classification (NCBI taxonomy): domain Eukaryota; kingdom Metazoa; phylum Chordata; class Mammalia; order Carnivora; family Mustelidae; genus Enhydra; species Enhydra lutris. The sequence goes on from NW_019154097.1 coordinate 41,635,263, forward strand.
TTCCACACTGAAGCTTCTTTGTTGTGATCATTTATTGTAGGTAGCAAAGAAAAACACTTTTGTAGCATTACAAATACATATTTTAAATTATTTATCATATTTGCTGAATCTCTGGCAGATCCTTTTACAATTTCTATTTATGCATTTTTACATGCATAATAACCTAGTACAGTTGTACATGGAATTTAAAATGGAATAAATATGCATTATGTTGAAGTTGTGTGCACATTTTAAAGTTTTTACTGATAAGGCTATATTATCAAACTAGCTTGGAGTCACAGTCCTGGTGTGAAACTCTCCTCATGGAGGCTCCTCAGAAGGTGCAGCTAGCCTGTCTGAGCAGCACCCACGCATGAAAAGTGAAGAGTGTGTGTTATTCCTTTGTCCACATTTCTAGAGTAGTAGGGGAAAGGTAGCCCAGAGATATAAACCAACCAGCATCAGAAGACATAAGATCAGCTTTCCCTGTCAAGCAACACAGTCTCTTTTTCATAGCTGCGAATGATGATTCAGGATCTCGGAATATAAGACAAAGACCAAGATAAATAAATGGAATGAGAAAATCCAGGAAAAAATAGGTAATTTGGTGAAAAGATAAATTATATAATTCTAAATTAATATCATAAGAAAGGCCAGATATTATGCAGAATAAGACCTTAAGACCCAGACAAGGAATAAGAGAATAAATAAGGTAAGATATGTTTCAGATATAAAGAGGCAATCCAGGAAAGTCCAATATATTTCAATAGAATATTGAATATTCTACAAAGATAAAAGAGAAATCTAGGGAGTAAATTTGCCTTTAAAATTTTTTTTGCTAATTATTTGCATGAAGTATAACATTGATACCAAAACTTGGTAAAGATAATACAAATTTAAAAATTACAGGCCTAGATCACTTACGAATACTTATTTGAATGCTCTCTACAAAATATTAGCATAAAGGATCCAATACCACACTAAGAAAAGGACATACCATGGCCACGTGAGATTTATTTCAGGAATGCAAGGTTGGTTCAATATTTTAAAATTCATGGTGTAATACATAACATTAAGAAATGTAAACAAAGGGGCACCTGGGTGGCTAAGCCGTTAGGCATCTGCCTTCGGCTTGGGTCATGATCCTGGGGTCCTGGGTCCTGGGATTGAGCCCTGCATTGGACTCCCTGCTTAGCAGGAAACCTGCTTCTCCCTCTCCCACTCCCCCTGCTTGTGTTCCCTCTCTCACTGTGTCTCTCTCTGTCAAATAAATAAAATCTTTAAAAAAAAGAAATGTAAACAAAAAGTTTCATATGATTATCTCCATAAACACTGAAAAGACCGTAAACAAATTAAACAACCTCTCCTGATAAAAACACTCAAGAAAAAGTCCATATTTGCCCCAGTGATTTGAGATGTCACTTTTATTTTATACTGAAATTCCACATGTACTTGTATCTATTTCTGGATATCCTGTTCTAGCTCACAGGTCTGTTTTTCTATTCAGGTACCAATACTACACTATTTGAATTACCAAAACTTTGTGGTATATTTTAATATTTGGTAGGGCTAGTTGCCTCTCATAGTTTTTATTTTCTGGTGGTTTCGTGGAAATTATTTTTCCATTTGAAGTTTATTATTATTTACTGATATTTTCTTTGTTACACAATATGATCTATTCTTGTGAATATTCCTTGTGTGCTTGAGAAAATGGATATTCTATTATTGGGGTTAAATTTAATTCATACCCAAAAAGTACATGATTTTTAAAAATTACAATGTTAATTTTTAATATCCTTACTTATTTTTGTCTACTTATTCAATACCACCGAGGTGTGACTTATCAAGGGATACTTCAATTCCGATGACTTTGGGCTTTGTCTTTTGTTCCATTAGTGAAAGATTTTGTTGGTTCATGCTGTGTTTTTTAGAACTTCACCTATATACACTGTTTGTGGAGCTACCTGCTGTCCTTGCAAATTTTCTTAGATTAACGAGTATGATGCTTGACTTCTCTTTCCTCCCACATTCTCGTAAGTTTATTTTTCTGGAAAAAAATTCATGGTTTTGCCAAGTGATGGTTTAAAACCATTTTTATCATTTCCTGATATCAGATCCCCTAGATCTGGGAAAGATGGAATATCTTGGGATGTGGTACTGAGGTTTTGGATGTAATGGTAGCCTGTAAAATGTTGGACAAATTCTGAAGGAGGTTGACAGAAGTGAGATTAACTTCATACCAGCCCTTTTCTGTTTCTCAAGATTTGCCTTAGCATATCTGACTCCCACGGAGACCTCTCCAAGGCATCCTAGGAGGGTAATAAACTCCAACATGGCTATTTGAGTGGATCTTCTTCCCAATCCTCAAACCCTCTAAAATCTCTCCACTCAGCCATCAGCAGAGACTGGCAACTGGTGATAAACAAGACTGACTTTTCTTAATGCCCCAGAAGACAGAAGATATGACCCTCTTCCCTATTCTCAGCTCCCAATTGCTACCCCTTTATAACCCATTTTCCTCTCCAAGGTATTTTTCCTTGAATCTCCATATTGGGGTAACCTGGAATGACTGGCCTCACCCCCCACTTTCCTTCCGTGACCTGAGAGCCATAGAGCCAGCCCCTGCAAGTTCCATGAATGTGTGGAAAGAGATAGTGGGACAAGGGAGTGCTGTGAGCTGTTCTGGAAGGGAGCAGGAAATTGATTTGCAGACAGAGGCGAAGCAATTTGAACTACCAAGTGAAGACCTATATTATGGAGGTAAATTATGCTGCCAACCTTGAAACAGGGAACCCAGAAGACATCAATTTTTACAAAGGCTGTGTTTTGATCCACTTCAAAGAACTCACTGGGGTTAGTCTTGTAAGTTTCATAATCTATCAGCCAACTGAGCCTGTGGAATGATACTTCATCGTGAAAATAGACTCATGAGGGAGAGGGTAAGAAGAATCAAAGACAAAAGAGATTTATGTCCCACCAAGTCAAGGGGAGTAATTAGTTTGCTGTCATAATCTTCACCTTTGTGTTGTGGAGTTTCTTGAGCCTGAAAGGAACACCCAGGGAGTTGACCTTGATGTGGGGCTACCCACCTGGGACTTGGGCACCTGTATGACAGAAGAAGGCCCCAATGGAGAACAAGGACAAGGATACAGCAGGACAATAGGCAGCTTGTCTTGTGTCCCCCCACACCGCATTTCCCTTTCTCCCTTTTGTTTATCACTCTCTTCTCTCCTCCCTTTTGTTTATCACTCTCTTCTCTCCTTTTGTTTATCACTCTCTTCTCTCCTCCCTCCTGTGCGTGACTGAATTTGTTCCTAGAACTCTTGGGGAAAAGAGCAGTAATTTAAAAAAAAAAGAAAACACTTTTTTCTTCTGTGAAATTCTCTATGGGTCATTCATAAACCAACGCGTTTCTGCCTTGGCTGACAGCCCCGGTGAGGCACTAGCTTCTCCAGAACACCCCCAGCTCTGGCCATGGCCCTCAGAGATTCTTACAGACATGGTGGCTGCGATGACTGTGCAGAGCAAGGATGCGCAGGACTTGTGTCTGGGCGCTGTAAGGGAGAGTGACGCATTTAATAGATTGGGAAACAGAGTCAGAGAAGGTTACTGGGACGAGGTTAGTCAGTTTTCCGGAAAAGTCACGATAGGAACAAAATTTGGGAAACTGGAAAGAAGAATGAATGGAAAGGCACTTGGCAAATTAAGGGAAAAAACGAAACTCAAGCTTACAGAGGCTCGACTCAGCCTTCAGAAGGCGGTAGGTGTCTCTGAAGATGGGATCCAGCTTGGGTTCAAAATAGGAGGACCGGTGGGGAAGTCGACAGGAAGAATTTGGGTCTCCATCCTCCCTCCCAACCCCCGGCTTTGGGGAGCGCTCAGCTTTGCAGAACATGAAGCGCTGCTCCTCGGAGAGGTTGATGGAAGCGGAATCTGGGTCGCGGCGCTGCCGGGAAAGCAGGAGGCTAAGGAGGAGGAGCCAGAGGCGGAGCAGAGGAGACCCAGCCGTCACGGCGCCCCAGGGGAGCAGCCGCGCGGTTCTCGGACCGTTCTGAGCACAGACTCAACGGGCGGTCGGAGGGAAGAAGAGCAGCAGCCCTAGGAACGTGAAAGCAACCAGTCTCTGGAAGGCGGGCCGCGCGGAGAAGCGACTCTGAGGTGACGGGAAGACAGACCTTGGCGGGGAGGGGCCGGCTCCGGCCCGCGGGGGAGCCGGAGCACAAAACAGGAACTTTTGGAAGTGGCTCCGCGGAGGGATGTCGCCGCAGAGGCTAAGTGGAGGGTGGAGCCCTCATGGGGACAGAGCGGTCTCAGGACCCCGGGGTCACAGAAAGACCAGGGCTGTCTGAGGGCGGCAGATCCGCCAGGTATCAGAGGACGGAAGCCGGTGGCAGAGATGGAGCCAACCAGTGGGCTCTCAGCTCGGGTCCCCTTCACCCGGGAGGAGGCGCAGTCGGGCCGCGGCTCTCCGCGCAGGGACCCCACAGGCGGCGGATCCGGGGACACTCACCGTCCTTCTCCGGGGGGAGCGGGCGGGAGTGCGCGGCGGGAAGCTGCGGGTTTGCGGACGCCAGACGGGGCCGCGCCAGAGACGGAGACGCGCGGTCACAGGCCGGGGAGCTCGGAGCGCGGCGGAGACCCGGGACACCAGAGGGACTGACGGCTTTTCTCGGGGCGCGCTGAGGAGAGGTCCGAGCTCTGGGCGCCTCCACCAGAGACTGGGCAGCGGCCATCTTCATTCCCACCCTCCGGAGCTCTACGGAAAGGGCTGAGGGAACAAAAACTCCGACCCGAACGCGAGCAGATGACTTAGCCCGGCCCCTGGCAAGGGCCGTGCCATTCAGACTGGGGCAAAGACATTTGAGAATCACGGCAATGTACCCTCCCCGAGCAGATCAGCAAGGACACCGGCCAAGACCAAGCTCACGGATCAAGGACAACTGCGAAGTTAGAGGAGGGGAATGTAGCACATTGAATTCATGGCTTCTTCCCCATGATTCTTTAGTCTTTCAAAGTTAAATTTTTTAAGTTTTATTTTTTTCTTATTCTATTTTTTAATTTTTAAATTTTTCTCTTTCCCATTTTAACCTTTTTAAAACTATTTCATCTTATCACTACAAAAATCTTTTAAAACTTTCATTGTTATAGTCATATTCTATCCCTTCATTGCATTTGATGTTATTCTTTTGTATACATATAAGTTTTTCTTTCTTTAAAGTTTTGGGATACAGTTTCTCCTAACAGATCAAAATATACCCCAAATCTAGTGTATAGCTTTGTTCTAGTCTCCAACACTTTCTCCTTTCTTCTCCTTCTGGTTTCAGGTCTCTTCTGATTTGGTTAGTGTATATTTTTCTGGGGTCATTGCTATCCTTTTAGTACTTTTTTCTCTCATTCATCTATTCTTATCTGGATAAAATGACAAGGCAGAAAAACTCACCTAAAAAAAAAAAAAAAAGAACAAGAGGCAGCATGGACAACTAGGGACCTAATCAATATGGACATTAGTAAGATGTCAGAACCAGAGTTCAAAATTACGATTATTTCTGAGCTTGAAAAAAGTAGAGAAGGTACTTTGGAATACCTTTCATGAGAAATAAAAACTCTTTCTGGAGAAATAAAGGAACTAAAATCTAAACAAGTCAAAATCAGAAAAGCTATTAATGAGGTACAATAAAAAAAGGAGGCTCTCCTTGCTAGGATAAATGAGGCAGAAGAGAGAATTAGTGATATAGAAGACCAAATGACAGAGAATAAAGAAGCTGGAAAAAAAAGAGAGAGAGAGAAAAACAACTACTGGACCAAAAGGGGAGAATTCAAGAGATAAGTGATACCATAAGATGAAACAATATTAGAATAATTGGGATCCCAGAAGAAGAAGAAAGGGGGGCAGGAGGTATATTGGAGCAAATTGTAGCAAAGAATTTCCCTAATTTGGGGTAGGGAACAAGCATCAAAATACAGGAGGCATGGAGAATCCCCCTCAAAATCAGCAAAAATAGGTCAACACCCCATAATCTAATACTAAGACTTACAAGTCTCAGTGACAAAGAGAAAACCCTGAAAGCAGTTTGGGACAAGACATCTATAAACTACAATGGTAGAAATATGCTCTGAAGCTAGAACTCCATCACAAGAGGAAAGTTGGAAAGAACTCAAATACATGGAGGCTAAGAGCATCCTACTAAAGAATGAATGGGTCAACCAGGAAATTAAAGAAGAATTTTAAAAATTCATGGAAACAAATGAAAATGAAAACACAACTGTTCAAAATCTTTGGGACACAGCAAAAGTCCTGAGAGGAAAGTATATAGCAATACAAGTCTTTTGCAAGAAACAAGAAATGTCTCATATATACAACCTCACCCTACACCCAAAGGAGCTGAAGAAAGAAGAGCAAAGAAAGCCTAAACCCAGCAGGGAAAGAGAAATAATAAATATCAGAGCAGAAATCAATTAAATAGAAACCAAAGAACAGTAGGATAGATCAACAAAACTAGGAGCTGGTTCTTTGAAAGAATTCATAAGATTGATAACCCCCTGGCCAGACTTACCAAAAAGAAAAGAGAAAGGACCCAAATAAATAAAATCATGGATGAAAGAGGAGAGATCACAACCAACACCAAAGAAATACAAAGAATTATAAGAACATATTACAAGCAACTATACACCAGCAAATTTGACGATCTGGAAGAAATGGATGCATTCTTAGAGACATATTAACTACCAGAACTGAACCAGGAAGAAATAGAAAACCCGAACAGACCCATAACCAGTAAGGAGATTGAAGCAGTCATCAAAAATCTCCCAACATACAAGGGACCAGGGTCAGACGGCTTCCCAGGGGAATTCTACAAAATATTTAAAGAAGAATTAATACCTATTCTCCTGAAATTTTTCCAAAAATAGAAATGGAAGGATAACTTCCATACTCATTTTATGAGGCCAGCATTACCTTGATCCCAAAACCAGACAAAGACCCCATCAAAAAGGAGAACTACAGACCAAAATCCTTGATGAACATGGATGCAAAAATTCTCACCAAAATATTAATTGATAGGATCCAACAGTACATTAAAAGGATTATTCACCACGACCAAGTGGGATGTATTCCTGGGCTGCAAGTTTAGTTCCACATTTGCAAATCAATCAGTGTGATACAATACATTAATAAAAGAAAGAACAAGAACCATATGATACTCTCAATAGATGCTGAAAAAGCATTTGACAAAGCACAGCATCCTTTCTTGATCAAAACTCTTCAAAATGTAGGGATAGAGGCTACACACCTCAATATCATCAAAGCCATCTATGAAAAACCCACAGCAAATATCATTCTGAATGGGGAAAAACTGAGATATTTTTCCCTAAGGTTAGGAACATGACAGGGCTGTCCACTCTCACCACTGCTATTCTACATGGTACTAGAAGTCCTAGCCTCAGTAATCAGACAAAAAGAAAGAAAAGGCATCTGAATCAACAAAGAAGAAGTCAAATTCTCACTCTTTGCAGATGATATGATACTTTCTGTGGAAAACCCAAAGTATTCCACTCCAAAATTGCTAGAATTCATACAGGAATTCAGTAAAGTGTCAGGATATAAAATCAATGCACAGAAATCAGTTGCATTTCTATACACCAATATAAAGACAGAAGAAAGAGAAATTAAGGAGTCAATCCCATTTATAATTGCACACAAAACTGTAAGATATGTAGGAATAAACCTAACCAAAGAGGCTAAGAATCTGTACTCAGGAAACTATAAAGTACTAATGAAATAAATTGAGGAAGGCACAAAGAAATGGAAAAATGTTTCATGCTCATGGATCAGAAGAACAAATATTGTGAAAATGTCTATGCTACCTAGAGCAATCTTTTTTCTTTTTGAAGATTTTATTTATTTATTTCACAGAGAGAGAGACAGAGTGAGAGAGGAAACACAATCAGAAGGAGTGGGAGAAGGAGAAGCAGGCTTCCTGCTGAGCTAGGAGCCCAATACAGGGCTCGATCCCAGGACCCTGGGATCATGACCTGAGCTGAAGGCAGATGTTTAATGACTGAGCCACCCAGGCACCCCTACCTAGAGCAATCTATATGTTTAATGCAATCCTTATCAAAATACCATCAACTTTTTTCAAGGAAATGAAACAATTAATCCTAAAATTTGTATGGAACCAGGAAAGACCCCAAATAGCCAGAGGAATATTATAAAAGAAAACCAAAGTTGGTAGCATCACAATTCCAGACTTCAAGCTCCATTGCAAAGCTGTCATCATCAAGACAGCATGGTACTGGCACAAAAACAGACACACAGATCAGTGCAACAGAACAGAGAGCCCAGAAATGGACCCTCAACTCTATGGTCAACTAATCTTCGACAAAGCAGGAAAGAATGTCCAATGGAAAAAAGACAGTCTCTTCAACAAATGGTGTTGGGAAAATTTGACAGCCACATGCAGAAGAATGAAACTGGACCATTTCCTCACACCACATATGAAAATAGACTAAAAATGGATGAAAGACCTCAATTTGAGACAGGGATCCATCAAAATCCTTGAGGAGAACATAGGCAGCAACCTCTTCAACCTCAGCCACAGCAACTTCTTCCTGGAAACATTGCCAAAGGCAAGGGAAGCAAGGGCAAAAATGAACTATTGAACCTTCATTAAGATCAAAAGCTTTTGCACAGCAAAGGAAACAGTCAACAAAACCAAAAGACAATTGACAGAATGAGAAAAGATATTTGCAAATGATATATCAGATAAAGGGCTAGTATCCAAAATCTATAAAGAACTTATCAAACTCAACATCCAAAGAACAAATAATCCAATCAAGAATTGGGCAGAAGATATGAACAGACATTTCTGCAAAGAAGACATCCAAATGGCCAACAGACACATGAAAAAGTGCTCCACATCACTCGGCATCAGGGAAATACAAATCAAAATCACAGTGAGATACCACCTCACACTAGTCAAAATGGCTAAAATTAACAAGTTAGGAAATGACAGATTCTGGAGAGGATGTGGAGAAAGGGAAACCCTCCTACACTGTTGGTGGGAATGCAAGCTGGTGCGGCCCCTCTGGAAAACAGTATGGAGGTTCCTCAAAAAGTTGAAAATAGAGCTACTCTATGACCCAGCAATCACACTACTGGGTATTTACCATAAAGATACAAATATAGTGATCCAAAGGGGCACGTGCACCCAAATGTTTATAGCAACAATGTCCACAATACTCAAACTATGGGAAGAATTTAGATGTCCATCAACAGATGAATGGATAAAGAAGAGTGGTGTATATATACAATGGAATATTATGCAGCCATCAAAGATGAAATCTTTCCATTTGCAATGGTGTGGTTGGAACTAGAGGGTATTATGCTAAGTGAAGTAAGTCAATCAGAGAAAGACAATTATCATATGATCTCTCTGGTATGAGGAATTTGAGAGGCAGCAAGGGGGGTCATGGGGGGTGGGGAGGGAAAAAATGAAACAAGATGGTATTGGGAGGGAGACAAACCACAGGAGACTCTTAATCTCAGGAAACAAACGGAAGGTTCCTGGGGGTGGGTGGGAGGCATAGGGTGCATGGGTTATGGATATTGGGGAAGGTATGTGCTATGGTGAGTGCTGTGAATTATGTAAGACTGACAATTCACAGATCTGTACCCCTGAAACAAATACTACATTATATATTAATTAAAAAAGGAAAACAGGAGGCTTTAATGAATGCATTGAATGGTGCTGGTGCCCCCCATTTGCCACATAGAATAAACCATAGTTGTGGTTATATAATTATATACAATGATTGACAGGTATAGAAAATAAGCAAATGAACTAATGAGACAATCATTTTTAACTCTGAGGTAGAGAAAATGTTATATAAGAGAGAAATTGTTTCTGTAGTACACCACTCAGCCATGAATAATTTTCATATTGGCATTGAATATTGATTTAACCCAAAATTGTAACTCTATTAGGAGGATAAGGGAAGATTTGTAAGAATGTTAAATTCTCATCTTATGTATCAGGAAGTCTATGTTTAATACCTGAATGAAAAATCAAGAAATAGTAGGTAAATACATGTACACACAAAGTTACAAGATGGTGAAAGTATTTACTGTGTAGAGCAAGGATTGGGGATGGGAGATTTATTTTAAATTTCTGAATGTATACGTTTTCATGAAGATGGTGCCAAAGGTGAAGAAGGAAGCCCCTCTTCCCCCAAAGCTAAAGCCCAACCAAACCTCTGAAGGTTAAGAAATCAGAGCTGAAAGGCTTCCACTGTCACACACACACAGAAAGAAGATCTGCATATCACCTACCTTCCGATGGCTCAAGACCCTGCATCTCCAAAGGCAGCCCAGATATCCTCAAAAGAGCATCCCTAAGAGAAACAAACTTGACCACCGTGCCATCATCAAGTCCCCCCTAACTACCAAGTCAGCCATGAAGAAAGCAGAAGACAACAGCACACTTGGGTTCATTGTAGACGTCAAGGCCAACAAGAGCCAGATCAAACAGGTTGTGAAGAAGCCCTATGACGTTGACATGGCCAAGGTCGACACCTTGATCAGGCCTGGTGGAGAGAAGAAGGCATATGTTCAGCAGGCTCCAGATTGTGATGCTTTGGATGTTGCCAACAAAATTGGGATCATCTACCCTGAGTCCAGCTGGTAAATCTAAATATAAAATTTTTCACCATAAAAATTTTTTATAGTAGTTAACAGAGATACGGTAAAATGTTTGCATTATGATTATATATAAAATATATTAAACATCATACATGGGTATATGTATGCACTCACGTATATATTTGTAGTAAGTATAGAGGATGTCACAGTTTGAAAGATATGTCAAAGCCCTTGCGTGTTTAAGAAATCTTGTATTCTTAGACTTCGGTTATAGTATGTTCTGAAGATTCTGAATCTCATCACTTCTCCCATCACTAAGCAACTCAGCAACGAGAATGTAATATTTTGACCTCCTCCCTCCCAATGTTTCTTCAGGAAACAGCGGGGAAATAAATTTCAGTAATTTATGAACATGTAATGCAAATAAATCTTGAGGCCCGAAGTACTGACAAAGAAGCAAAGTCAGCAATTAAAAAGTAATTTCGATGTTTACTAACATCATTTAACAATATTGTAATGGAGCCACAGTTTCTAGAATATCCTTTTCTTTGTGCTTCAGTTTCCTGACACCACTGACTACTCCGAAGTCAACCACTTAATTCTTCACTCTTCCCTGGACTAATCTCCAAGCATCTCATCTGTCCTGTTCTGGCGTCTTTCTACCCATTCTCCTGGTTTTATATCACCAAAGCTCTTGTAAGGTGTGGGCAGAGAGGAAAGACAGCATTGTCTTCAGCAGGTAAAAAAGAAGAGAGAAGTCCTGAGAATATTTATTAATGAATTTTGTTTTCATCACCAACGCAAAAAAAATATTTTTAACTAATTCCTCATTATCACAAATAAATGAAATGATAATTCAGGTGTTCTTTTGAATGTTTTCACATGGACATTCTTATAAGTTGTTATTTTGAAAAAAAAGTTTAAGATAAGTTAACTCATACATAGTGACTCTGAAATGGAAATAACTAGAAATTTTTAACAGGTAGTTTTTAAATATAGAAATGAACAAAGAATAAATAATAAAACCAGCCTCACCACCCGAAATTAGTAGATACTAACAGGTTTTCATGTTTGCTTTAGGCATTTTTTTTATTTTAAGAAACAAGATGTTAAGTGTTAAACAACATGTTAAAAATTAAATTAAGTACATAAGGACCAGGGGTCACAGGATTTGGAGGTTCTCTAACAAGGGCAGATTGGCAGGGAAGGGCAGACGTGTTCTGAGAGTGGCTCCGTGAAGTCGATAAAAGAGAAGAACAAAAAATTATAGCTGGGAATTTATAGCAAAAATTACAGTTAATGCTGGACTGTTAAAAAATCCTTCCTTATAGAAGCAACTATCCTTGTATATTTGCCCACTTATTAACCATTTCTGGTATGCCTCATTCCTTTGGGTAGATTCAAATTCCCAATAGTATTATCTCCCTCCAGCTTAAAGAACGTTTTCTAGCACAGTTTGTGATACGGGTCTGCTGACAACAAACCATCTCTCTCACTCTCTCTCTTTTTTTTTTTTAAGATTTTATTTATTTATTTGACACAGAGAGAGACAGAGATCACAAGCAGGCAGAGAGGCAGGCAGAGAGAGAGGAGGAAGCAGGCTCCCTGCTGAGCACAGAGCCCGATGTGGGGCTCGATCCCAGGACCCTGAGATCATGACCTGGGCTGAAGGCAGAGCCTTAACCCACTGAGCCACCCAGGCGCCCCAACAAACCATCTCTTAATTTATCTGAAAGTATCTTTATTTGCTTTCAGTTTTGAAAAATAGTTCTACTGGGTATAGACATCTAAGGGGACAGTTTTTCTTCCCACAGGTCAGAGATGTTATCTCATTGTCTTCTGGGCTCCATTTATTGGATGAGGCACACTTTTTTTTTTTCTTAGAACTTGGTGGATATTGCTCTTTTGCCTTTTTAAAAAAAAAAGATTTTTATTTATTTATTTTAAGGAGAGAGAGTGGGGAGGGACGGAGCCATTTATTGGGTGAGAAGTCGAGTGTTTGTATTATTGTTCCCCTGGATGTAATTTGTCCTGTCCGGCTGCTTTCAAGATTTTCTATTTAACCTACTTATCTATGACGTGGCTAAGTGTAGGTTGGTTTTGTTTGTTCTTGGTGTTGATTCTTTTTTGCAGGCTTGTTAAGCTTCTTATATACAACCTTCAATGCTGATAATTAAATTTGGAAAAATTTTGCTACTATTTCTTTCAGGTATTTTGTATTTCTTATTCTCTTTCCTTCTTCTGACACTCCAATTACACATACATCAGGTTGTTGGATATTGTCGCTGTTTGGTAATATTGATATCAAGGTTCTATTTATCTCTTTTTATTTTTTTGAATTAAGGAAATTTTTTTGAGAAAAAGAGGGAGAGAGAGAACGAACAAGCGGAGAAGAGGGTGGGGGGGAGCAGACGCTCTGCTGGGCAAGGAGCCTGATGTGGGGCTCCATCCCAGGACCCTGGGATCAGGACCTGAGCCGAAGGCAGAGGCTTAACCCACTGAGCCACCCAGGTGCCCCTTACCTCTCTTTTTAAATACTGTCTCTGATTCATTTTTGGGTAATTTCTACTTGCTTGTCTTTAAATCAGTAACCTTTATTCTCCCCCCCTCCAATTCTCTGTTAATCGCATTCTATGAATTTTTAAAAATTTCATATATTATATCTTTCAGTTCTAAGGTTTCTACTTGGTACTTTTTAAAAAAGATTTTATTCATTTATTTGGCAGAAAGAGAGCACACAAGCAGGGGAACGGCAGGCAGAAGGAGAAGCAGACATCCCGCTGAGCAGGGAGCCCCAGGAGGGACTAAATCCCAGGACTCTGGGATCATGACCTGAGCCAAAGGCAGACACTTAACTGACTGAGCCCCGCAGGCGTCCCTCTACTTGGTACTTTTTGAGTTTCCATATCTTTTCCGAGATTCTTCATCTCCTCACTAATTATATCCATTTTTTTTCTTGTAAAATCCTTTATCCTTTATCACTTATTTAAAGTCTTTTCATCCTGAATCCTAAATGTGGAACTTTTTATTGACTTTTTCCTTCTCTTGACTTGTCTTCATATTTTCTTACTCCTTCACATGTATACTATTTTTTATTGCACAGGCACACTTTATTTTATTGAGCTTTGCTTTATTATACTTTGCAGATCCTGCATTTTTTACAAAATGAGGGATTGTGGTAATCCCGCACAAAGCAAGTCTATTGGTGTCATTTTTCCAACAGCATTTTCTCACTTCATATCTCTGCATCACATTTTGGTTATTGCACCATATTTCAAACTCCTTCATTATTATCATATTTGTTATAGTGATCTGTGATCAGCGATTTTGACTTGCTGAAAGCTCAGATGATTAACATTTTTAACAATAAAGTATTCTTTTTTTAAAAGATTTTATTCATTTATTTGACAGACAGAGATCACAAGTAGGCAGAGAGGCAGGCGGAGAGAGGGGGGAAGCAGGCTTCCCGCTGAGCAGAGAGCCCGACGTGGGGCTCGATCCCAGGACCCTGAGACCATGACCTGAGCTGAAGGCAGAGGCTTAACCCACTGAGCCACTCAGGTGCCCCAACAATAAAGCATTCTTCAACTAAATTACTCACTTTTTTAAAGACATAATGCCTTTGAACACTTAATAGACTTCGGTTTAATGTAACATAACTTTTATATGCACTGGAAAATAAAAAAATTAATTTGACTCAGTTTATTACGATATATGTGTTCTCATGATATTAACTTTAAATGGTCTAGAGCAAAGCCTGCAGTATCTGTGAGGGATGCCTGTATATTGACACAGTATAGAGAACCTGGATTCTGTTATCTTTTTCTGAAGAGTGTTGACTTTTTGTCCTAGGACATCTAGCAAATCTGCGGGCAGATCGCCTGGATTTTGTGGAGGCTTGGCTCTAGGCTTTGTTACGGTGGATTCATTTTTTTTTTAAGATGTTATTTATTTATTTGACAGACAGAGATCACAAGTAGGCAGAGAGGCAGGCAGAGAGAGAGGAGGAAGCAGGCTCCCCGCTGAGCAGAGAGCCTGATTCGGGGCTCGATCCCAGGACCCCGGGATCATAACCTGAGCCAAAGGCAGAGGCTCTAACCCACTGAGCCACCCAGGTGCCCCGGGTGGATTCATTTTAATTTTGCTCTTAGTCCTGGGTTATGCTTCTTAATCCCAGGGCATGACCCTTTTAGAATTCTTTTAAGAGTCTAAAGTGTTTGCCACACTCCTCTAATTTGGGGAGATTTGAGCCCTAAAGTCTATCTTTCTACCAGAAATTCCTGTTCAGCATTTTCCATCTTCCAGCTCTTCCTTTCTTCTGGTCTCAGAGCAGTGTTTCCCTGTTGCATCTGTATTTTCAAATTCAGCAAGAACTTGTGGAGTATTTATGTAGAGATTTTACAGCTCCCTCCTTTCTAATGTTTCCCTCACCTTTCAATGCAAGCTTCTCTGGAAGCTCCCAACTTCCAAATTTGACTCTTCAGCCTGTGAAGACTGTTGCTTTTTACTTGAATTCCAGTTCTCATTCTTCAGGCAGACTAGCGAGTGCCCTCAGGAGAAAAGTTACTTAGATGTGAATCTCACAAAGTTTACTTCCATTCTCTCAAGCCTTTATCCCCCTAATTTCTGCATGCTTTTGGTTACTTTCTAAGGATATTATACAACTGTTTTAATATTTTCTTCATAATTTATAATTGTTATGAGCAAGGTGGTTTTGTCTGATAGAAGGCATCCTGCCATTATTTAGAGCTGGAAGAAAAAAGAATTAAGAAATAAAGTAGTGACGTCCACTGTCATTACTTCTATTCCACATACTAGAGGTCCTAACAAATGCAACAAAACAACAAGAAAAGATGAGGTACTTGAAATGGAAAACAAGAAACAAAACTTGAATTATTTGCAGATGATATGGAAATTGAAAGTAATCTACAGGAAAAAACTTGAATTATAAGACTTAAGGAAGGATGCCAGGAATCTGTTGTGTTCTACATATTAGCTTCCAGTCTTTTATTTTTTTATTTTTTTTTTAATTTTTTTATTATGTTCAGTTTTTGATGTATTGTCCAATGATTTGAGAACGATAAATATTTGCCTTGGATTCAGAACAACTTTGCCATCCTAATTCTTATTCACATTTATCTGGTATCTTGAAACAATTTGAGTTTTCTCTCTTATTTATTATCTCTTTCAGAAGAACTTTGGCTAAAAAAGAAGAGATTTCTCTGAGACCAGGTATAGAGAAGACAAGGGACCCCTTGCTCATGGGGTGCAACATGTGCTTGCTGACCAAGGAAGCTAAAGCACAATGAGCTCTTTGGAGGCAAAGACTGTGTCTTGTTCACTGCAGTATTCCCTGCTGCTAACACGATGGCTCTAGTGCAGAATGGGTCCCAATCAATGTTCCCCAGAGGAATGTGGTTGTTATTTTTAAATATTTGCAGGTCAGGCAGGGAGGAGGAAGTGACAGTCTGCGAAGGAGCTCTCAGAGGGTCAGCACCAACTGAGGACCTTGATCTCCTGCACACAAGGGGTCAGGCAGAGGCTGGATGGACACCTGGCAGAGGTTGAAAGATGTGACTCAAACAACAGCTAGGAATTTGGGTTTTGACCTTCAGGTTGATAAATGGAAGAAAAACTGAAGAGTGACAGGGTAGCCAGCCTCGAAGATGGGCCTCAATGACACCTGCCTCCTGGCATTTAAGTCCTCGCGTAGGGCCCTCCCACACTGAACTGCAACTGGCTGTGTGACCCACCTATTGAGATGCAAGTCGAGGCAGGTGGCTGCTAGGACTCAGTCATAGAAGGCATTGCAGTTTATGGCTGGGTGTCCTGCATTATTCACTCTGGGAGAAGCCAGCCCCATGCACTAAGGGCTCTCAGACGATCCTGTGGGAGACCATGTGGAGTGGAACAAGCTGGCCAGCCTGAGCTTGTAACTGTGTGAGCTGGCCACCTGCAGGAGCAGACTGTCCAGCCCCAGTCAAACCTTCAGATGATTCCAGGCCCAGCAGACATTTGATTACGACCCCACAAGAGACCCTGATCCAGACACATTCAACTGAGCCACTCCTGAATTCCCGACTCATGGATAGTATGAGAGAGAAAAATGACTATTGTTGTTTTCAGCCAGTTGGTTTTAGAGTGGTTTGTGACACATCACCTGTGATATTCGACTGTGGAATTTCATTCCAGTTCTCTTTAGTGATAACAATCTATGTCATTTTTATTTATTTATTTATTTTTCATTTCTTTACTTATTTGATTTATTTTTAATTGAGGTATAATTAACATATGGTGTCATATTTGTTTTAGGCATATGATATAATGATTCGGCAATTGTATTCATTACTCAGTGCTCACCCCAGTAAGTGCTCTTCATCTCCTTTATCTGTTTCCCTCATCCCTCCACCTACCTTCCCTCTGGCCACCACCAGTTTGGTCTCTGTATTTGAGACAGCCACTGTGGAAAACAGTGTGGGGTTTTCTCAAACAAACAAACAAACAAACAAAATTACCATATGATCTAGTAATTCCACTACAGGTTATTTCTCCAAAGAAAACTAAAACACTAATTCAAAAAGATATATGTACCTCTATGTTTATTGCAGCATTATTTACAATAATCAGGTTACAGAAGAAACCCAAGTATCCGTCCACAGGTGAATAGCTAATGAAGATGTGGTATATACATGATGGAATATTACTCAGCCATAAAAAAGAATGAGATCTTGCCATTTGCAGCAACGTGGATGGACCCAGAGGGTATAATGTTAAGTAAAAGAAGACACATAGAGAAAGACAAATACCACATGATTTCACTCATGTGTGGAATTTAAAAAACAAAACAAAAAAAAGGAAAACAAGAAACAAACAGAAAAACAGACTCTTAAGTACAGAGGACAGTCCATGCTATTTTTACATTTTATCCATCATCTTTACGCACCAGAGACAAGGGCTCTCAGCACTGTCTAGGTCCAGCACTTTTGAGGTTGGGAAGGTTGTGCTGAGCAGGAATGCCAGCATGCGAGTGAAAGACCTTCTCCTCTGACAAGGAGCTCCTGAAAGACGAGAATCCTTGCCCTGTGTTTGTATTCCCACCAGCATAGTGCCTGCCGCAGTGTGGGTGACCTTTAAATGTTCTCTGAATAATGAACAAATAAGGGTGAGTTTGTCAGAAACAGATTCTCTGGACCTCTGTTGTCTCCTCACGTTCTTCTGCTTAAGTCTTGCTGGCACACTCCTCAGCAGAGGGCAGTGTAGTGCATCCCTGAGAGGCATGAAAATTCATCCGTTGAAATAGGTAATTTCCCCAAGTTTTATGGTTCTGTTATTTGGGGGGTAATTGCTTCTTGCAATAAACCCTAGATTTATATACGACCAGAAAACTACAAGGGCAAAACACAGCTCAACACGTCTGAAGCTGATGAATCCAGCGGTTGTGTGTAGAGATATACAAATTAATTGACCTCATCTTGGTAATGATACAATACTACCTACATTAACTCACTCAAAGCTTGGATACATACAATTTATTTTCATTCTCATTTCAATAATAACCAAAGTGTTTGAGGGTAGCCCACAAAGCACTTTAAGATCTGGGAAGGATAATGCAAGAACTATAAAAGGAGAATTAATCTACAGCATGGATGAACCTTGAAACATGATTACTAAGTAAAAGAGACCAGTCACAAAGGACCACAGGATATAGGACTCCATTTCTATGATGTGTCCAAAGTAGGCAAATCTATAGAGATAGAAAATAGATTAGTGGTTGCCTCGGGCTGGGGGAGATGGCGGCAATGAGGGATTACATCTAAGAGAGGGGAGATCTGATTGGGGGTGATCAAAATACTTGAAAATTAAGTTGAGGTGATGCTTGCAAAACTCTGTGAACATACTAAAAACTGTTGAACCGCATGCTTTAAATGGGTGAATTGTAGGGCATATGAATTATGAATTTTCAAAGCGGAAAAGAGAATGAATAATGTTCAACCAGAATTTTACATTCATCCTATTACTCTCCAGGTTTCATCTCTCTCTGTGATGGAGGTAATGACCTCCCAAGGACAGAACATGCCATCACCCGTACATCCTGGATGGCATGTGCTGGGGGGGATCCATGTGGAAACACGACTCTTCTGATGCTTGGCGGCTGGTCTGTTTTCTGACCATGGCCATGGTGCTGCGAGGGGTGCGTCTGTTCACGGACAATGACCAGTCGGAATGAGAGGCCGTGCTCTAATTCTGATCACCAGTCCCACCACTGGAGCCACGGGGGTTGACCTGGAGGCTGGCCTGGTGCCCTTGCCCTGTTGGCTTTGACGAGGGGTCTAACGGTGTTTGTGGCCACAAGAAACAGCAGCCCCAGGACAACAAAGGCGGCAAGGCTTTGCTTCTAATTCTCACTCGACTTTATCAAAGAGGGGCCTTCTCCCATTTTGCATGGCAGCTCCTGCAGTAAGCACTTCCAAGAAGGCGGTACTCTCTGGAACCAGCGATCTCAGCGACTGGGGGGAACGCCTAATCCGTCTGTAGAAGAAGCATCACCGCTGAGAATTAGAGGTTTGGCGTTTAGTTCCCGCCGTGGGATTGGCTGGCCAAGATCATCCCCTGAGTCCTTTCTGACCTGGGGTATGTCAGTACATTGGACTTCGTATCAGAATCGAGGCTTAGAATGGTCAGGTCGTTCTCAGTTTTAAATTCCGGGACTTGCTGCTTTACACCGTGGGGAACAGGTGCAGTCCGAGGGTTGAAGACTAACAGGGGAGGGGGTAAACCTCGGCTGTCTCTGCGGTTTGCAACAGTCGTCATTGGAAAACCAGCGGTTCCCGTGATCACGGTGATCACGGTGGTTTCAGCGGCCGTTACCGGGCTGGGTACCCGACCGCTTGTGCCTGCCAAGAGGGGTGAGGCTGGGAGGGAGACGGGGCCCTGGAGGAGCTGCCTTTGACAGCTTGAGCCTATCGCTTGGCCTCTAGGGTTTGCCTCGTATCTTAGTCAAGGTACAATTCTCCCCACTATATGATATCTTCAGGGAAGAAATGTAACTCATAGCATCTTAAGTGACATATAGCCTGAAAGGACATCTTGATGTGTTCTACTTGCATGAAAATGACGCTTCTTGTTCCTTCAGGGCCTCTGGTCGTGTAGCAGGAAGAAAACAACGCAGCCGTCCTTTCTTCTCTTCCAGTTCCCGGGATCCCAGTCCCTCCCCACTGCCCCCAGCTCTGCAGAGGACAGAGGCTCCCCTCGCAGAAGGAGGCATGGTTTGCCCTCAGCAGACCTGAAGACCCTTGTGCGAAGCCTCGCTGAATGAGCCTGGGTGGAAGGAGCTGCTGTCCGGCTGCCAGGCTGTGATTCAGCATGCGCAATACATATTCATTGTACAAAATGTGGATGATACAAAAAATAGAGAGAGAAAGTTACCCGTAGTCTCACCACTTAGAAAGCCACATTAGTCAATAGTTTCCAATTTTTGAGCATTATTTTAAGCACTAAGCATTCTGCTGTGTAATAGCATACATTACGTAATGTAATTTTCACAAACAGTCTTTGAGATGTGTGCGATTATGTCCTAGAGCAGAGAAAGAAACAGTTTCAGAGAAGTGAGGCTACATGCCCGAGGCAGCACAGCCAGGAAGCCGCGGAGCTGAGATTAATTAAACCCCAGTCGACGGACTCCAGGTTCCTTGTACTCTGTAACCTTCCCTCCTGACATTGTGCACTATTTTCTCTCAGCTTCTTTGTTTCTGTTTTTGTCTTCATGACTTTTGTTTTGTTCTATCTTTGCATGATCGCAGTCCTACTGTGTTTTCTGGAGGCCTCCTACCTGCTGGACTCCCAACCCTCCGGCCCTCTTGGGTATTGGATCTATGCAGAGCTTCACCCTGTAGACACGGTCCCTTTCTGGAGGACCCCAGAGTACTCTACCAATACGGAAGGTCTTTTTCTGTTTGGCAGGGAGAAGTCAGGCTCTCTTTTTCAATCTTTCCTCAGTTCCTAATCTCTTGAAGATCTACTTGTAATCCTTTGCCCAAGAAAGCAAAGACTCAGAAGAGAGTTACCTGTAGGGCGGGGATGATCTCCACTGGGCTGTGCGGAGAGCTGTGGCTAGGAGCCAGCAGGCCTGGCTGCGTGTCAGTTGCTGGCATGGGCTCCCTCATACCTGCGGTGAGCACCGAGGACAGAGGAGGACACCTCCAGCAGCCCTGCAGTGGGGTGCTGAGGACGGGTCCGTGTGGGGACTCTGAGGGGAACGCAGCCAGACCGCACGATGACGGAGCCTGTCAGGGGGTGCAGGTTGGGGCTGCCGCACGGATCTTTCCCTGGACAGGGCACCTCCCCTTACACCTTTCCCCCCGTCCTCATGGACTCCTAGAACATACTCTTCTCACCCCATCCCCTCCCCACTGTCCTTTTGTTCTATCCAGTTTCAGGACCATCAAATAAGGGCTCTTTCAAGAGGTTCCCTTGAGGCAAACAGCCAAGAAGCAACATCTAGTTCTGCAGCGGGGCCGGGGGCCCGCTTGACGGGATTGAGCTCCTTTAAGAGAGAGACTCTTCCTCGAGATTCACAGCCCCGGTCTGATTCCTCACCCTTCACAGGACATCAGGCTTACGCTGTGAGGAAAGTCTTATAAGGAAAATGTGAGCAAAAATAAAGAGCTCCAAACTCTGCTTTCTTACATCTGCTGTGAATCTTTACAGATTGTGTCAGAAATCAGAGCCCCGGGGAGGGCTGGGACCACAGGCCCTCAGCAAGGATGTCTTGCGTTGAAGTGAGAGAAGCTGTGATGATTGTTTTTGGTAAAGGGAGAATGATTTGTCTTTTTTTCCTGCATGTTTCCAAAAAAGGGACGCCCTCTGGTCTGCGTCCTATGGGAGGACTATGGAGGTGACAAGCTCCACACCCGTTCCCGCCGCGGACTTGCTTCTTACTCGGACAGGTCGTGGCTGAGGTACCCCCCGAACCCAATCGTCCTTGGTCCGCATCATCAGGAGCTGAGTCACTGCGTTTCGGAAGCAAAGGAAGTGTCCGCCACACCTGTCGGGACCATCTGCCTCAGCTTCCTGTCCCCATGAGTAAGCCCTCCTGGGTCAGAACGGTGGCGAGTGTTGAGCAGTAACTGGGATTGTGACGCAGGCCTGTGGGCCTCCGTGACACTGACAGTGAAAGCGGAGACCCACCAAGGACTCTGGTCCAAGGCACATGTACAGCAGCAGAGTTTAGCAGAAAGCTCTGTTCCTGGAGATCCTTAGGTACTATCTGACCATCAATAAGAATAATTCCTTGTCATCCACTGGGCTACCCTTGTGTGCATTCTCTTACCTGCTGGAATCCTGGAGGAAAGAGGAAGGGATCCTTAAGCCCTTTAACCTCTACAACTTCCGAGGTACTTGTCCTTGAACTCAGGCTCCAACTGCTCTAAACACTGGATCTCTACTTTTTAATCCCCCAACAGGGGAATTTTCTTTCCTGGTCCCAAAGCCCAGAAGGACCTTCTCTCCCATCTTTGTCATACCTGTCAAACCTTTCTAACTTCCCGTTTTGATCCTCACCTGGTCCCTACTCATCTTTCCTTTTTTCAGACTCTTCTTTTTAGCTTGTCGACCCGCGCAGATATCGGTCCATTCCTGACCCACGTCGGAGAGCAGATAGAGACACATCCGCATCTGTGATGATTACACGGAAGTGTGACACACACGTGTTGCACGATGTGTACCTGTGCACCGCGTTCCCAGGAATGTCCCTGGATCTCTGAACCCTGAGAAGCAAACTAAATTTTGGTCCAGATATATTTTATAACTTTGTAGTTAAAGTAGCTATTAAAATAATTAATTTTGGTGTTTCATAAGAAAATCTACTAGCATAGCATATGGTAGGTAATCAATGACTATTCGTTATGAATAGATGAATGAAGGAAGGACATGAAGGAAAAATAAATGGCAGTAATAAAAATTTAAAAACATTAAATTGCATTTTTTAAAATAACTTTTTAGAGACCTATGTACAATAAACAGCATGAATAAATATTACCATAGTAAAAAGGGTATAATACAGATGATTTATAGATTTACATATGTTATTACTACAGCATCTTTGTTGAGAATTCCATTATTATTATATCTATATTATATCCATTGCATTGTTATTATTGTTATTGTATCTACATTTGGTCCAATACAAGTTAACTTTTAAATTAAGCAAACTCACCATGGATCAACTTAGCTTTCGCACAGTTTGTACATAGACAGCACAACTTAAATTTTCTTGAACTCCTTATTTTTAAATAAAATTTATGTATGGATTTGGAAAAAGTGTTTTAATTAAAATAGTGAAAATTTTTAAAATAAGTTCTAGGATGATTCATGGTCACAACTATTAATGGTACATCAGAAATGGTGACCTGGGTGAGAGAGGCTGTGGGTTATACGCCTGTCTTGCAGGCTGGGTATAAGAGACTACTCTTTTCTCTTTTGCTTAAGAAACTATAGGACTTTCACTTCTGGTCAAGGTGGAGTGACAGGTGCCAGATTTACTACCCAGCCTTAAATAAAATAAAAACAAACTACGTAAAAACACTTCAAGACATTGGACGTCAGACTAAAAAATGACAGTTCTCCCAAAGAGATGAAAAAAAAAATGAGGTAAGCCTTACAATTTACACCCAGTTTACTCCTTTGAGAGAATATCCAGATAGTGCTGCAGGGAGGGTAAACCCAGGCGGGGCCGGACAGACTTGCTCAGTTGAGAAGAGATGGCTGACAGTCTGGGGCAACGAAGGAGGCTAGAATTCAAAGGCCTGAGAAGCAGGAAGGAGAAGCCATACAGAGGAGGCCTGTGATCTGCAGAGGGCAGCCGCTAAGTTTTGAGCTGAATACTGATGAGTGCTTGTGTGTGACAAAACTACTCAAGACTAGTAAGAGAACCATTTGGAAGGATGAGAGGTAACAATGTTTGACACTCACACAGGTAGGAAATAGAGCTTACTTCTACCAGCCAGAATAGAAAAACTCATGATTCATGGGACTTTGGGTGGGGTACCCAAAGGGTTTTTTCTCAATAGAATAGCTAGAGACCCAAATATATAAAACTGTTACCAAACAGCTATTTCATAGAAAAAAACCCCTTGTGAACATTTATAATAATTAAAAAAAAAAAGCCATCACCCAACAAGGTAAAATTCAATAGATATTTATTGGATACCACTGTCTGGTATCCGATAAAAAATTACCAGGCATGCATACCAGGCATATGGCCCATAATGAGAAGAAAAATCAATAATCAAAACCAACACAGAGTTTACAAAGATGTTGGAATTAGCAGATACGATTGATAATGAGGTAACTATTGTGAATGGTATTCCATATGTTCCCAAAGTTAAGTGGAGACATGGGAGATATTTATAAAAAAAAAAGTCCTAAAATCAAACTTCTAGAAATAAAATCCACAATATCTTGGATGAAGTATTTACTGGATGAAATTAATGGCAAATTAGTCATTTCAGAATGAAAGTGACTTTTTAGTGACTCAAAGTTATAGCACTAGAAATTATCCAAAATAAACCACAGAGAGAAAAGAAAGAGCAGAGCCTCAGTGAGCTGTTGGGATAACTCCAAGAAACTTACAAATGTGTTACCAATAAATGTGTAACTTGAGTCCACGACAAAGAAGTTCAGACTTCTTCACAAAGCAGAAAAATATTAAAAAAAATAATGACTGAAAATCTCTCAATTTGATAAAAACTATAAACTCATAGACGCAAGAAGCACAAGAAACTTAGCCACACACACACACACACACACACACACACACACACACACACACTAAGGCATGTCATATGCAAACTACTCAAAACCAGTGATAAAGAGAAAATCATCAAAGCAGTCAGAGTGAAAAGACATGTTATATATAAAAGAACAAGATAAAGATGACAATGGATTTCTTGTTAGGAACAAAGGATGTGAGAGGATAGTGGAATAACATTTCTGAAATACTAAAAGAGTAAAAAAACAAACAAAAAATACATTTCACCCTAGAAGCAAAATATCTTCAAAAATGAAAGCAATAGAAAGTTCTTTAAATATAAAAAAAAATGGAAGGAATTAATGTCCAGCAGATTTCCAATATATGAAATGTTTAAGTAAATCTCTTAGGCAGATGGGAAATGATACTGGATAGAAATATAAACTTATATAAAGAAATGAAGAAAACCGGAAATGACACTATTGAAGTACATATGCAATGTTTTTCTTTGTTATTTAAACTTATTTAAAATATACTGACTTTAAACAAAAATAATAATGGAACATTTGATTTATAACATGGGAAAGCAAAGTGTATGATAGCAGTAGCATAAAGTTTGGGAGTGAAGAAGTGGAAGAATATGTCTTATAATATTCTTACATTGTGTGTGAATTAGCAGGTATCACTTAAAGGTAGGCTGTCATAAGTTAAAAATGTATTCTGTAAACCTCAAAGCAACTACTAAAATAACAAAACAAAGCCAACAAAGGGGATAAAATGGAATTATACAAAAAATGTTCACTTAACACACAAGAAGATAGGGAAAAAAGGGGAAAGTGACCAAAGAACAAATAGAATGAATAAAAAATAAATACCAAGAAAATGGACTTAAATCTAACCATAAGGGGAATCATACTAAACATAAATGGTCTAAACAGCCCAATAAAAAGGCAGAGAAACTGGATTGGCAATAGTGATATAAGACAAAGTAGATTTTGGAGCAAAGAATATTCCCAGTGATTTAAAAAATATTGATTTCATAATAACAAAATATTATGTAGGTGGATTCATCAAGAGGACATAATGATTTTAAGTATTTATGCTCCAATAACAAAGCTTCAAAATATCTGGAGCAAAAACTGATAGAACTGCAAATAGACAAATCCAAATTAGAATGGAAGGTTCCAATACACCTAAGTTAATATTTGAAAAAAATTAGACAGAAAGTCAGTAAAGATATAGAAGATTTAAACAACACTGTCCACCAGGTTGATCTATATGGCTTTTAAGGAACATATGGAGTCTCAATAAATTTCCATTTCTCAATAGAAATTTGTTTTGTGACTGCAATGGAATTCAATTAGAAATCAAATTAAATTCTAAATCAATAACAGAAAGAGCTTTTAAAGATCTCCAAATATTTGGAAACCAAACAGCAAATTTTAAATTTTTAAAGTTTTTATTTTATTTATTTTTAAGATTTATTTATTTGTTTATTTATTTGAGGGAAAAGGGGCTAAGGAAGAGGGAGAAGAGGAAGTAGTTAGTTCCAGTTAGTTGACATACAGTGTAGTATTAATTTCAGGCATACAATACAGTGATTCAGCACTTCCATACAACATCTGGTGCTCATCACAAATACACTCCTTAATCCCTATCACCTATTTTAACAGACTGAGACACCCATGTGTCCCCCTCCATCACCTGTTTAACCCATCCTCCCACCCTTTTACCTTCTAGTAACCGTCAAATTATTCTCTATAGTTAAGAGCCTGTTTCTTGCTTTGTGTCTCCGCAAGTCCCCATTTCTCCCTCCCCTCATTCCCCAGGAGCACCAATGTATGTTTGACTATTTCAGTTACCTCGTATACCTCATACCTCATACCTCATATATTTCAGATACCTCATGGAATCAAGTGTTCACTGATAGAAAGATGGATGAAGAAAATGTGATATACACATACAATGGAATACTCTTCAGCCTTAAAAAAGAAGGAAATCTTACCATTTGCAACAACAGGGATGGACCTGGAAGACAATTATGCTAACTAAAACAAGACATTATGCTAAATGAAAATGATTTTTCATAGAGGCAAAAATGTATTAAACAAACTCATGATCCATACAAGTACAAATGATAGAGTTCATCAATATTTTATTTTATTTTAAGTTCATCAAAATTTTAAGAATTCATTTGTCTGTAAGACACTGTTCAGTGAATGAAAAGACAAGGCACAGAAATGTATTTGTAGGATAAAATATTTGCAAAGTACGTGTGTTATACAAATTTTGTATCCAGAATATATAAAGAACTTTCAAAGCTCAATAAAAAGGAAACAAACAACCAATTAAAATGGGTAAAATATATGAACCTATACTTCACCAAGAACTTGTAGGGATGGCAAGTAACCTCATGAGGAAGACATCATACGTTGGTCTTTAGGGACAAGCAAACTAAAACTATAATATACACCCTGTAATTTATTATTTTAATCAGGTTATTTGTAAATATTGATTTTATTTTTGCCACCCAAATACTTTTTTTTTAAAAGATTTTATTTATTTATTTGACAGAGAGATCACAAGCAGGCAGAGAGGCAGGCAGAGAGAGTCGGGGAAGCAGGCTCCCTGCTGAGCAGAGAGCCCGATGCAGGGCTCAATCCCAGGACCCTGAGATCATGACCCGAGCCAAAGGCAGAGGCTTAACCCACTGAGCCACCCAGGCGCCCCATCCACCCAAATACTTCTGATACACTCACAATTCATCCCTGTATACGGGGTGTCAGGACACTACACTGGTCAGGGGGAGTCAGTGGTGGGGCAGTATTTAAAAAAACAGGCAGACAGACACCCGTACTAGGCTTTGGGGTGTCAGGGACTTCCTCTGTGCTTCATACTCTCAACGAAATAAATCTGCTCAGAATGGCAGGGCTGCTTATGGCATGTACTGATTACAGATGTCCCAGGCTCATGCTCTCATTCATTCATTCATTCATTCATTCATCACTTGCCTATTGTCTTCCAGGCAATGTGTTAGATCATGAGGATATAAAGATGAATGCTACATGATTCCTGCCTTAACAGAGCTTAGAAATTACTGGGTGAGGTAAGGATGCACGAAAAATGCTACGTGAATTCAACAGTAATGGGCAGATCGCAGAGAGGAGGATTCAGAGAGGAAGGACCCGTTGTCCTGGGAGGAGCCGGCAGACACAGAGATGATCCTTGGCAAGGTGATAAAAAAAGAGAGGCAGGTGATGATCTCTAGGAACATCAGTTAGGTCTTTTCTAACTCTCCTGTGAACTGGTTGCTACACTTGTCTCTTCCTTAACCCCCATCCCCAACTTGCTCTTCGCTTCTTTTGATACAATTCTGCCCTCGGGTCTCAGCTCAACGGATCCTTTCTCTCGCATGTTCTCAGAACTCACCTTTTCTTTGTAGCACTTATTCCAGCTGTAATTTCATCATTCTGCACACACTTCCGCAGTTGGTTGCTTTGACCCCACAGTGGAACATAATGTCCAGCAGAAGACTGCTTCTGTGTGATTTGCTAACTTTCTCCACCTCTAGCACCTAATGGTATCTGGCACACGGTAAGTGTTCAGCAGGTTTGGGTGGAATGAATGAATGAATGAATGAATGAATATATAGTTTGAAGAGAAGTGGAAAAGCAAGTCTGAATGTTACAGGTTGCTAACATTTGAAGGCTGAAGGGGTTGGTTGTGCAAGCCTCCAGAGTGATGGCTGCTCAGGTGAGATGTGTGGTGAGCATACCCAGGAGAATTCCACTGTCTCTCACTCAAGAGGTGACTCACACCAATACACTTTGTCCGAGGGCTTGGGCTTTGCCGGCTGGAGTCACTCCAGAACTCCCAGGAGCTCTCAACCGTATCCACAGTAGACGTTCTTCCTCCATGTCCTTCATATTTCTTTGTGGAGCCAAGCTCGTTCAATTTTCAAATAATCTTGGGCATTCTGTACCGGGGACATGTACCACAAAACCCATTTCCTCAGGGAACTCATGAAGATGTGCTCGAGCAGTGTGGAAAGTAAAACATTCTAGAGCAGAGGAATGCAGTTATGCATCTGAAAGAACTGCGTTCGAGTGTTGTCTCAACCACTTTCCAGCTGTGTGATATTTATTTGGAAAATGGGACAAAGCTGTCTTTTGTTCAACCTTTTTACAAAAAGGTTTAAATTATATAAGGTCAACCAATCAATAAATGATTTAGAATGAACACAGGCGTATGTGAAGAACTCAGTAATTGGTAGTGTTGTCAGAATTAACCACTACAGACACTGTACTGGGAGGATTAGATCCCTCAGGTTTGGGAGAGTCTGGAAAGGGCATTTGGAACAAGTACCTTTCGCAGCAGATCATGAAGTAAGCACAGGAGAATTCCAGATGAACAAGTAGGGGAAGAGTGCTTCAGGCTGAGGGAGTAATGAAGCTCCAGCAAAGTCAGGATAGAAGAGTCCATTGTGCTCCGGGGTCTGGACAAGAGTACATGGGGGTCATTGTGAGATTTTGAACATCGCAGGTCTGTTTGAAGACATTTCCCTGAGAGCCTAGTTTTCCCAGGTTCTAGGGAGATCTTTACAACCAATACACAGAGTTCAGAAAAACATCTAAATCTTGGAAATAAGGCAAAGAAAGAACATCTTCTTTCAATGTCACACAGGGGTATTGTTGAACAGGCCCCAAAGCATTATTTAATTATAAGGGAATGTACCTTTGTTTGACTCACTATTCATCATTGACTAAAAGCCCAGACATTGTGGAGTTACATGTTAACTCGATGATTTTTTTTTTAACTGGTGGGGATGCAATTGATTTCTGTCTGGCAGAAAAGATAACTCCAAATGCTTTACCGCACTATCAAGACATTAACCAGTTTTGTATCTAACCTCACAACTTTATTCTAACATGCTTTTTTCAAAAACCTATAAATACCCCATTCCTCAAATGCTTTTTGAATCAGCTTTACCCAAACCTCTGATTCTCTCATTAGTAAGTTGAATAAATCTTTGACGTGTGTTCATTCTATATTTGCGTGAAAACCATGTTATTAACATTTGACTCCAACGTTTCAGCCAAAAATCCCCATGAAGGAGTGAGTGATAAAACTGGAAAGCCTGGAATCATATTTTCAATTTCAGCCTTGGGTTACTCAGTTGAAAACAGACTAGGGAGCACCTTAAGTAGTGGGAAAAATTACTTTGAAGATTAGCGGAGAGTACTGCAAGTCTGATGGGCGTCTTGGGAGTTCGGCAGCTTTGGTCAATGGACCAGGGAGCTGATTCGGCTAAGCATGCGTGTGTGAGTTTGTTTGGGCCAGCATGGACACGGGCCCAGTGGATGGGACAGAGGGGAGGGTTCCCTGCCACCAGTAAGATCAAAGTTAGACTGGCAGCAGCGTCTTTCCCCATGTGCTGCCAGATGCAAATCTGTTGAAGGCAGGACTCAAGCCAACAGCTGGACAGCAACCAGGGACTTGGGCAGCAGGACCTGCCACTTGTGCGAGGATTAATGAGGGTTTTCAGGCTGCAGGGACCTACATTCCAGTGAAAAACTGGAAACAGGGCAAAAGGTCCCTCTTTCATTTCTGGCCAATGGGTTGGGGGCAGGTCAGAGCAGGAAGACTGCGATCTGAGAGCATGTGGAGTCAGGGGGCTCAATCCCAAATACTCCAGATACTGTACCTGAGATGAACAAGATCTGCCCACATTGTCTCATTCGTCCATTCATCCGTTCAATAAGGATGTAGCGTCTAGTAAATGCCGGGCTCAGATGGCAAGTGGGAAGGCTTCTGTGACGATGGTTGATAGGGGTGGGGAAGGCAGCACGGTCATGTCCTGTTTTGTCTTTCTCTTGGCTCATTTCTCTTGCCTTCATTGTGGTAGGATTGGGAGAATAGCAGTATTATGTTTACCAAGACTCTATAGAGCTTTGCTAGGACACCCCAAGCAATGGACAATGGTCATTCTTGTTAACACTCAGCTCTTTTGACCACCCCACTGTGTTGGGGGGATTCCCCACAGGATGAGTCGGCGCCTCCCCAACATAACGCTTGGAACAAGCTTCCCCAGACACCCTTGCAGCGGGAGGCAGGCCGGCGACTAAGGCTTTGCCAGTCACATGCTCCCTGGACAACCACGCTTTGGAAGCCAGTGACCCACAGAGGCAGGGGACCGTGTGGACTCCACGTTGGCAAAGGAGATGCAGAGCCACTCAGCCTTCAGGAAGGGTGCAGGCGCAGCTTACGCCCCGTGAGGAGCCGGGCATGTCTCCTCGTGGAGGCTGGGGAATGACCACCTGCTGGCTGCTCGTAGCCCTTCTGCAGCACTTGGCCCAGGCCAGGCCAGTTGCCTGCAGCTCTGAAGTCTCCAGGCTCTCAATGGGGGGCTCCCTCTCCAAAGCAGAGTCCAGTTAGATACATCTGTCTCCACTTAGGGATTTATCTGAACATCCAGAGATGTTTCACACAAAAGAAATTCTGGGGAGTAGTGAGAACACCCTGTAGCTCTGTCTTGCCTGTGTCTTTAACCAAAGTGTAGGATGCTTAATGATATTGGTTCCCTTTCATCAGGGAGAGAACAGTGATTGGTTATCATTGAAATAGACCCTCATTCTGGGAATGAATTCTCCTTCCCTGCTCACTAAGCTTCTGGCAACATTGCTTGTGGACTTACAGAAAGCTTTAGTCACTATTATGGTATCCCACATAACACTTTTTACAAATTAATTAATCAAGGAGCTCATTTACAGAAAAGAAAGTAAGGACATGTAAAAAAACTAATGTCTCTTCTATGCCTGGCCCGACTTAGGGTGTGTGTGCCTGCGACAGATTAAAAGCAGTCAAGGAACCTATCCTCCTTGCAGACCCTTCTAGAGCAGGTATGTAAGATCAGATCTCGCAGTAGTCAGGATATGCCATGTTTCCACGGTCATTTCCCAGTTCCATGCTGTGCTATTTTTTGAGCAGAATCTCTGGGCCAAATGCTTTATGTGCACTATGGCACATATCCAGTTCTCATAACAGCCCATTTTCCACATGAGAAAACCAAGGGCCAGAGAGGACAAGTTGCCCAACACCACATAACTAATAACTTCAGAGTTGGGCTTGAAACCCATTCATGCCCGTATTCTTTTTGCTACATTATGTTCTTCCTTTTTAATGTGGAACAAAAGGGGGAGATTTTGTTTATTTGTCCATTTATTTACTGAGATACAGTTGACATGCAGTGTTACATTAATTTCGAGTGTGCAACACAATGATTTGACAAGTCTATACAATATGCTATGTTCACCACAAGTGTAGCTACCATCTGTGACCGACCATACAATGGTAGCACAATATCATCGAGTGTACTCTCTATGCTGTGTCTTTTATCCCTGTTATTTATTCATTCCATATCTGAAAGCCTATAACTCCCACTCCCCTTCTCCATCTTGCCCATCCTCCCCCTGAAGGGGAAAATTTTTACAGTGTTTCTCATGACCCTCCCTCTTCCCTCTTTCTACTTCTACCCTGACTTCAGAATTAGCCCCATATTCCAGAGTTTCAAATGACATTTGAGAATAAGGGGTTGCTTATGAGTTAACCAGTTAGGAAAAGGAATACTGATTCAGGTCACCTCCTCTTGACTGAGTTTAGACAAGATTAAGGAAAGAGATTTTGTAGTGTATTATGAAGCTACAGTCATCAAACCAGTGTGGTATTGGGACAGGATAGGTAGCTGTATCAATAGGATAGAATAGAGGACCTATAAATAAACCCATGCATCTATGGCCAATGTATTTTGAAAAGGATGTCAAGATCATTCAGTGGGAAAAGAATAGTCTTTTCAACAAATTGTGCTGGGATAATCAGAAATTTACTTGAAAAAGAATGAGGTTGGACCCCTTCCTCACACCATACACAAAAATTAACTCAAAATGGTTCAAAGACTTAAGTGTAAGAACTAAAACCAGGGGCACTTGGGTAGTGCAGTCAATTAAGCATCTGACTCTTGGTTTTGGCTCAGGTCATGATCTCTGGGTCGTGAGGTGGAGCCCCACGTTGGGGTCCTCACTCAATGCAGAGTCTGCTTAAGACTCTTTCTCCCTCCGTTCTTCCCCACTGTGTGCGTGCACATGCTCTCTCTTTCAAATAAATAAATAAATCTTAAAAAAAAACCCAACCCAGAACTAAAACCGTAAGACTCAGAAGAAAACATAAGGGGCAAATATTCATGACCTCAGATTTGGCAATGAAGTTTTAGATATGACACAGAAAGTACAGGCAACAAAAGCAAAACATAAATTGTACTTCATCAAAATTTTCATGATGAGCATTGGATGATATGTAGAATTATACCCCTGAAACCAGTATAATACTGTATGTTAACGATACTGAAATAAAGATAAAAAACTTAATTAAAAATGTGCTCCAGATCTTAAAAAAAAGAATATTTTCAAATAAATGAAAAGACAACCTACAAAATGGGAGAAAATACTCGCATATCATATGTCTGATCAGGGTCTTGTATCTAGAACACACAAAGAACTCTTACAAGTCAACAACAAAAACACAACCTAGTTTAAAAACGGTAAAGAGATCTGAATAGACATTTCTCCAAAGAAGATATATAAATGGCCAACAAACACATGAAAAATGTTCAACATCATTAGTCGTTAAAGAAATGCAAGTCAAAAGCCTAATGAGATAGCTCTTCACAGCTACAAAGTGGTTATTATGGGGAAAAAAAAGATGTTTTGGAGAGAATGTGCAGATACTGGAACTCTACATATTGCTGGTAGGAATATAAAATGGTTCAACAGCTGTGAAAAACATATCAAACATATGTTTAAATTAGGTTAAACCTACAACTACTGCATGACCACTCTTAGACTAAACTTAAAGTACAGTTACTGCAGTTCCACTCTTAGATCTGTATCCCAAAGAAGGGAGAACGAGTGTGCAAATATTTACTGCGGTGCTATTCACAAGAGCCAAAAGGTAGATACGACCCAAATGTCCATCAACAAGAGGCAAACAAATTTTGGTGCATATATACAATGGAATATTATTTGATCATAAAAAGGAATGAGGGTCCTAATACGTGCGACAACGAGAATGAACCTAGAAAACAGTCTGGTGAGTAAAGGAAACCAGACCAGAGTGTCACATACTGTATGACAACATTTAAGTGAAGCGTCCAGAGTAGATGCGTCTACAGAGACAGAGCAGACTGTGCTGTTCAGGTGCCGGGAGCAGAGGGGACGAAACACCAGTGTCCCGCAGGTGCAGGGTTTCCTTCTGGGACATTATTTCACAGCCAGGTGGAGGCGGTACTCGAGCAGCGTCGTGGATGTGTTCGATGCCACTGCAGTGTTCACTTTGCAATGATTTGTTTTATGTTACGTGAATCTCACCTCAATAAAAATGATGTTTTCTGAAAAGCCTAGAGCGAGACAAGAGTCGGTGGCACAGCGGCGGACTCTGCCCGGGGGTGTTGCTGGGTGGGGGTCCCGCCCCGATCTCAGCCACAAGTTCGTCAGGAGCACGTCTGGGGGACTACAGTGAGGGACACACTCCCGTCCCAGTCCGGGCGGGGGTATGCGGCGGCCCTGGGGTGGCGGGCAGCCTGCTGCTGTCATGGCTCCTTGGGAGTTAATGTGATGCTCTGGGGTTGCTACCAGGCTCTCTCCAGCTCCTCCTCCACCTTGCCGCGCCGGAGAGGCCTGGCCGGGCTCCAGGATGCTCGTAGCCTCTCCCGCCCGCAGTCTGAGCCGGCAGCCTAGCCCGTGTCTGGCACGACCTCGGCGGGCTCCAAGGGGCCAGGCCAGGCCGGCTCCGGGGCACGGCTGCCGGCTGTGTGGACGCCGCCAACCCACCTCCTCACCCCAGCTCACGGCGCTGGGACCGCTCAGGCAGCCCCGGGGAAAGGATTGGGGACTGCCTCCGGGAACACAGGTAAGCGCGAGGGGCTGTCAGCTGTGGGGCCCCACGAGGGGAACAGACAGGCTTGGACACACGGAGTTGTGTGTGACTCTGCACGGGTGTCCTTGTCTGGGACTCACGGGAAGGCTCGCAGCTGTTCTCCAGCGTTAGGGGGTGGGGTGAGGTATTTTGGGGACATGCTTCTGGCTAACTTCTCCTTGATCGTCCGAGCCCGACGCAGATATCACCTTCTCCAGAAAGCCTTCCTAAGCCCTAAGGTGCCCTTTCTCCGTGTCCCCAAAGCACGCAGGCACCTCCACATAGCACTTTCTGTACCCCAGTGTAGATGCCTGATGACCCTCGCTCCCCCCCCCCACTGGACTGTGGGCTCCCTGGGGGCTGGATGTCCTCCTCCGGATGTCGCCTACCTCCCTGTCAGGGACCCTAGAGGTATCTTAGGTGCCCGCGGTTGACCTGGGGAGGGAGGGCTAATCTTCTCTCTTCCTTTGCCAGGCAAGTGCCTGTTCACGTGTGTACACACGTGTATGACTCACACGTGACCTCAAGGAAAGTTCAGTGTGTGCTTCAGTCCAGGTCCATGTGACAGAATCTAGACTATACGGAACGGCCATGGTAACGCGTTGGGGGACAGCCACTGTGGCTTCAAACTAAGTAGCTCAAACTCTTGCCTCATACCAAGAGTGGGGCTTCCCTGTCCAGACCTTTAGGGTGTCGGCCCCCACATGGAGGTCCTCTTGGTTGACAATCTCTCACTTAGACCTGTTTTTTTTTTTTTTTTAAATGTTCATTCGCTTCATTTTGTTTTCTTCCTTTCCTGGGCTAGGACGAGTCCCTTGGGTGGGGTGTCCCCGCTCGTCATTATATTAAAGTCTCCATTCATTTTACTGGGCTCAGAGTGAGGGGGCGACTTCGATCCTAGAAGTCAGAGGAGAAAAGAGAGGGGACCATTCTCTGCGCAGGAACCTTGGTGTTTTTTTTTTTCTTTTCCTCTAATGATCACCCCAAACTACTTTAAACAACAAATCAGTCATACTGCAAGTGTTTTAGACTCCAGTGATCTACATACAAGAGTCATGTCTTCCTGCTAGCATAATTTTTGGACTCTATTATGCTGGAAGAGTGTCTGTCTCTTTCCCGACCTTGACTGTGACATTACAAAACCTTCTTCTATTGGTTTGGCCTTGGAGAGGTCTGTTTTCAATTCCCACTTCTCACTCCCCTAGCAGCAATTAAGGGTGAGAGTGTGTGGAAATATGTTAATCTTGGTGCAAATAGGCACAACCCAGGTCTTAAAACTCAAATGTACGGTTAGGGGTGTCCAGGCCACTAGCAAACACAGGAGGTCACTGCACCAGCCTTCCAGAGGGACCGGTGAGACACAGCCCCTGGGCTCAAAAGCACAGAGTCCAGTTTGTTTTGGGAAGCAGAGAAGTCTCTGGGAACTTACAAGATAGTGCGATAAGCCTAGGTGGGAAACGCAGGATGTTCGAGGGCACAGAGAATGGGATCCTAACCTTGTGCATGACAGAAGACTTCCTGGATGAGGTGATGTCTGATTTCAGCCACAAAGAACAAATAAAATTTACCCAGGAACATGTCCATCGGCACCCTGATTCTCCAAATCCTCTCCTCTTTCTGAAGGTCTGGGAACACCGGAGAGAGGCATCTGAGATGTCCTTCTGTGGTTTGTCCAGGACATTCGGGTTCTGGAGCCTGGACTCCGACGCATTAGCTGGATCGGGAGTACGTGTAGACACACTCCTGGGTCCCTGGGCAGCTGTGGAGACATCAAGAGGGACGGGCAGTTCTCAGAAACCCTCAGGGGCTGACATCTGTCGTACCATTCCTGATTGCTGTCTAGGCGATTCTCCGGGATGGGTCCCCGTTTGGGATATAGGACACTGGTGGTTTCTGTTTTTAGCCTTTGCTATGTGATGACTTCTATTTCAAGGACTAAAATTTAGGAATCCAAGGGGATTCATAAACCTAACAGTGCCTGTTCTTCCCGTGGCAGAAGAAGGGAGCTGGGGACATTGCTCCAAGTTTACTGGAATGGTGACTTCCCAAAGCTGGAGCTGTTCGGGCTACAGTGTTACCTGGGGCAGCTTCAGTCAGAGTCTGGGCTGGGCTTGCGCAACGAGCAACCTCGGATGGGCTTAGAAATGTAAAGAAAGGGGGCACCCAGGGGGCTCAGTCAGTTAAGCGTCTGCCTTCAGCTCAGGTCATGATCCCGGGGTCCTGGGGTTGAGTCCTGGGGTTGAGCCCCGTGTTGAGCTCCCTGCTCAGCGGGGAGCCTCCTTCTCTCTCCGCCCCTCCCCCTGCTTGTGCTCTCTCTCAAATATGTAAATAGAATCTTTGAAAAAGTGTGAAAAAGAGAGAAAGAAATGCTAAGAAAGGTTTAGCTGCAGAGGCTGGCCGCATGGAACAGGGCAAGAGGAAAGGGGCAGGAGCACGCAGGATTAGCATGAGCGACTGGGCCAGCAGCAGGGCGCCCGGGGGCTGGATATGCCACCACTGCAATATGCATCTGAGGGAGGGATTGTACCCGCCTTGTCCCCTTCCTTTCCCTCTGCCTCCTCTCCCTCTGCCTCCTCCTTCTCATATTATTACTACTGTTGTGGGAGCTGTGGTCCAGGTGGGCTGGGAGATGATAATATGCAAAATAGGAACAGGTTTGGGCGCCTGAGTGCTCAGTGGGCTAAAGCCTCTGCCTTCGGCTCAGGTCATGATCTCAGGGTCCTGGGATCGAGTCCCGCATCAGGCTCTCTGCTCAGCGGGGAGCCTGCTTCCCCCTCCCCCTCTGTCTGCCTCTCTGCCTCCTTGTGCTCTCTCTCACTCTGTCAAATAAATAAAGAAAATCTTTTAAAAAAATAGGAACAGGTTTTCTTTTTTTTGCAAAGTAATATTAGTCCCACTTTCTCCTGGCGTTTAGATGTGTCCCTGAGTCCCGCCGCATACAGGACCCAATAAAGAGACGCCTACGTATTTATGGTTCTACCTAATGTAACAGAACTTCACATCCCTGTTTTTCTATACTTCGGCTTGTTCATACTTCCAGTGTCCCATCCCCCGGCCCCTCGGGGTGGTAAGGAGACCATATGAACATTTACCCGTTCTGCACAAGCTACGCAGGGGTGGGGGGAGCTGGGGGACGGTTTGCTGTAACCGACAGCGAGGTAGGGACTCATAAGAGACGAGCTCCCTCTCACTCCCAACCAATTCAGTTCTGCCATCACACATCCCTCTGTGTGTTCCCTCTAGGCTTGTGGTGACCTCTTCCCTCCCCCTCTGAGCTGTCCTTGGATTCGTGGAGTTTCTGAGTCCCTGGAAGAGATGGAGGTTGGCGCCATGATGATCTTTACCTTTTAAAATGTGCAAGTTCTCTAACCCGAGAAGAAATGAGGGGGTCTGGTGTCCGCCTCCGAGGACAGCCTGCCCAGGTTGAACCCCTGTGGTCCAGCCTCTGCCCAGCTGGGTCCTCCGGGAGAGGCTCAGACCCAGTAACCTCAGCTTATTAAGAACCGGGTGGTGGGGAGGGAGATTCTACCAGGCTCCTGCTGGCAGTGAACGGGAATAAAATGGCAGTGACCCCTGGATGGTGTCATTTGGAGAGACGACTTCTCCGTGCTTTCTTTCGATGATGAGTATGTATTAATTGTGCAGAAGCTGCATGGAAATGAGCAAGGACTCCAGCCAGGAAAATGCAAATCCGGCCCAACTTCCTTGTGGACCATAATTGGCCTGGAGGAAGAGAACCGGGCGGGGGTCTTCGGTTGGGGGAAGGGAGTGGCTGCTCTGGGC
This sequence comes from Enhydra lutris kenyoni, assembly GCF_002288905.1. Lineage (NCBI taxonomy): Eukaryota > Metazoa > Chordata > Mammalia > Carnivora > Mustelidae > Enhydra > Enhydra lutris. Next base: position 41,673,374 of record NW_019154097.1, read on the forward strand.
ATTCTGGCAGCTCCCAACTCATTTTCCACTCGAGCTTCCTTGCAAGACTCCCATCTCTTGGCCAGAAAGGACCATGGTGCAGGGCTGGCTGGTGGCCATTCGCACACCCCTGACAGGGCTGCCCTTTGCCCAGTCCCCACTGTGTGATGGTAGAACCCTCTCCACAGCGGGTTTTCCGTGTTGGGAACTGGAACACGGGGACTGTGGACCTCACTCTGCTTTGCTTCTTCCGGCCTCAGTTTATGTCTGTATATACAGGCTCGTCTGGCTGATTCCTTTTCTTAGAAGCCAGTGGTTTTATTGTTGAGTTTGGCGTCTCCCTCGGCTGTGAGATAAGGAGAGGAAGTTGGGCCTTTGAGCGTCAGTAGATGGCCTTGCCAAGTGACAGCAGTGTGATTTAAGGAGATGACATTGCCGCTCACAAATGCATTATCAAAACACCCTGCTGGGACTGCTGTCTTCCGAGAGGCTCAGATGGCACGGCCAGCCGCGCTAGCACCCAAGGTCAGGTGGATGGAGCAAGGCCATCCATCAAGCTGCCTGTGAGCCGCTCATTACCTCCAGGAAATTCACCCGGGGATGCCCCCCGGCGTCCCCGCACTGCTGCGTTAGCATGTGAGCAGTGTGGGGACCCAACGTCTGCTGAGGCTACACCGTTGTCAGAACTTAGAGAGGATCTTGTGGCCCAGAGCTCCCCAGGCCCTGGGAACAGATTTCACGAACAATGCGTTTATCCGTCAGTCCAGTTCTTGCTTTGACTCTGTCATGTTCTCTCATAAGGTATCCTGGGGCATGAGAGGGCCGTGCTCACTGCCTAGGAAGTGGGATCGACAGAAGGAAGGAGGAAGGCAAGGAAACTGGGGAGAGAGGGATCCGGGATGGTTGGAGAGAACGAATCAGGGAGCACGTGTTTGTTCCTGCCATTACTGCTGTTTGTAGGTCCTCCGAACCCTTGACCTTCAGGGCCATGGAACAAAACTCAGATTCATGGGGGATTGAGGAAGGCAAAGCTCTGTGCCCAGCCATCGGGGAGGGGAGGGGCGTGGAGCAACACCTGTACCAAATCCGCATCTGCCAGGTAACTGTGACAGTGGAGGCTGACAGAGGACTGGGCATAAGAGCTGATCACCAAGCCTCACGGGGCACCCAGGGGACAGCGACCAACACCTTAGATCTGTGCAATGGATCCCATGTGTTCACAAAAGTCTCACGGGGCAGTAAGTGTGGGGATTTTCATCTCTGCTTAACCAGTCAGAATGGGACGGGCATCTTTTCCCTCTAAGTCTGTACTGTGACTTTGGTGCTTTTATAAGCTGGTGGCTCCAAATCTTGGGCCCCCATACTCCATCTTCATGGAAACGAATTACCTTTCCTTCAACCGTGGACCCTCTGCCTTTCCTGTGATCTCACAACTCATGGGCAAGACTAGAGAAGTGGTTGCCTTGGGGAGGCATTTTGTTCCAGCATTTGGGTGTATAGTCTGAGTCTGTGGGCAGGGTCACATGACACAACTCTAGACAAGTTGACTAATGTGAGAAAAGTAAGAAAATTAAGAAATCATTACTTGTGTATTATTCTAATGAACAAGATGACTATTTACTTCCTGAACAGACTTTCCCATGAGTGGCTACAGATTGTTGACATTTTAATAGAACTTTGCAGGTGTGAGTTCTACAAATTCTGCATTTTTCACCAAGGACTTAAGGAAGCTTATTGATGTAGAAGTGTATGTTCCCGTTCATTGGAACTAGAGCTTGTTGTGGGATCACCATGTACTAAGCGCTAAGGATAGGGAGGCAAAGAACACCTGTTGTTACTGTTTTGGAGTGGGACACAATCATGTAGGAGGAAAATGGCTGTACAATATGGTGATTGCTACTATAAAGGGAGGTAGGTACCTTTGCTGCCTGGGGAAGGGTAGATATGGGGGGCAAAGGGAGTTCTTGTAGAAGGTTTCCCAGAGAATGTAACATCTGAGTAGGGCCTTGACGGATAAGTAGGAGTTCACTAAGGCAGCAAGGAAGGATATTCGAGGCTGGAGGAACAGCATGTGCTAAGGCCCAGAGATGTGTAGGGATGGCCTCTTATGGGAGTTGCAAGTGCCTTCATGTGGCTGTAGCTGACAGGAATTTGGAGGAGAGCTGGAAGGAGATGAGAGTTGGCAAAAGGAACACTGATGTCAGCAGCTTCGGAAGGAACTTTCATTTTTAAATTTTTTTTTAAGATTGTATTTGTTGAGAGAGAGAGAGAGAGAGAGAAGGGGCAGGGACAGAGGGAGAGGGAGAGAGAATCTCAAGCAGACTCTGTGTTGAGCGTGAAGCCTGATGTGGGGCTCGATCTCATGACCCTGAGATCATGACGGGGGCCAAAAACAAGAGTCGGATACTCACCTGACTGAGCCATCCAGGCGCCCATCCACGGGACCTGTCAGGTCGGTTAAGGAGTCAGATTTTATCCCAAGCACCGTGGGGAAACAAATGTTTTCTAGAAAGCTTACTTTTATCGTGCTCCCACTGTAAACCCATGTCCAATTTCTCTTCGTTGCTTACTTGGATTATACAGCAGATGCCTTAGAGAGCCCATATTGAGGAAGGATATTTCATAAGGGGCCTCCCTCACTAGGTCCCAGTCCAGCCCAGCCCTGAAAAGCTTCCTTTCTCCCCGACCATGAAGTCCCAAGCCTTGTGAGTGTGCCCTGCTGACCTCCCCATCTGACCATGAACCGGTGTCCCCGTGAGCAATGTCGAGCTGGCTTCTTCCATTCCCCAGCCTTGCCTGGTGCCCGGTGCCCTAGAGCCCGGTCTTTTGGAAACAATGTCTCCCCATCACGTCATCAACACCTACTGAGTTTCCAGGTCCTAACTTCACCACTAGCTTCAAGAGCCTTCTCCAGTTCCCCAGAGTAAGTGGGTCTAGGGTGGGCAGTGGTGTAGCACTGGGTGTGCATTTCTTATTTGTCCCCATTCTCTTTTGCAATTGTTTCATAGTTGTCTTCCTTCAACCTCCTGAGCTCCCCAAGGGCCGGGCTTTACCTCTGATGCCAGCAGGACACTGGACACTATGGATAGACGGAAGTGGGGCACTTCACCTAGAAATTTCTTGTAGGAGACCAGATGAGATTGCAAATGGCTTCCGTGAAGCCAGTGGTAGTAGGACTGGGGTGCGGGGGGTGGTCTGTGAGGGTCGCGCACACTGGGTTGAGCTTGACATGGGTCCTGGGAGGACGGAAAGAGGTCAAGATGATGTGAGGGAACGCAAGTGACATTTGCTGCTTTGCCTCACATCCGTATCCCTGTCCCCTGTGGAAGAGGGGACGGTTTTGCTCTCTGCGATGCTGCCGTTTTGCTCTACGGCAGACTTCCCAAAGGGAGAAGCCTTGGTAATCACCGTTCTGGGCCGGGCCACTGCATTAGTGAGCCCTTCTGGCCCCTGTGCTCAAAGAGATCGTGCCGCACAGGGTCGCGCTGTCGCTCTTCTCGCGTTTCGGCAGACAGCCCACCCGGACAGACCGTTGCTTAGAGCAGGCCTTGCCAGCCCCGTGGGGACCGCTTCTTTCTGCCGCCCCTCACTGTCTGAGTCTGGGTGGCAATCAGACCACGATTTGCTCTCGGGCCTCGACATCATGTGTTCGGTGTGGAGGAGAAGACCCCAGTTCCTCCCTCGGAACTCCTGAACCGGGGCACCGGTCCATGCTCTGCCCAGGGGTCTTTTGTTCTCAGGAGGCTGTCCTCAGACCATAGACACCCCACCCAAGAGGATGAAATGGAGATGAATGAAGGTCTTCCACATCCCTAACAGCCTACACTGCACAGGTTCCAAAATATTAGTGAAACACGCTACCATTTACCCAACACGCTAAAAACCAAGCAGAATGGAATGTATGAGTTACCCAGAGGCCTTCCTGCTGGGCGGGCCCTCCGTTCCGTCTTCTCCCCGTTAACTTCCTAAGTTGGCCTTCAGATTCTTTTGTTTTGAATTCGGCAGATCTAAAATTAGACCAGGAGTATTTTTCCTTTCTGATAGTAAAAATTGGTGTAATAAATGACAACTATGTAATTTGAGGTTCCGACCTGCGGAATGATCTTAATACTTACTTCTCTCCTGTAATTTCTCTCAATCCATAAATGTTAACATTCCCATTCTCCAATGCGTCGTCATAAGTGCGAGGATGCGTCATAAGATCAGAGGATGACTTGATCATGACTATCAGAATGCTCGAATTTGGGATCTCCAAGGAAAATTTTTGTCCAGCGAGGAAAACAAAACTGCACTCGACGTTTCAGGCAGATGGCATTCAGTACGCAGGGCCGGTCTATACAGGAACCAGAAAGCAGAAATAACCCCAAGAGTTAGTAAGCGCAAGAGTGGCTTCCGTCCCGTGGGCGAGGGGAATGAGAGAGGACAGGTGGTCTCACCTGGGCGAGGAGGGGCCCAAGGGAGCTGGTGCTCAGGTCCCCGAGGGACGTGTCAACCCAGCAGGACTGCCATGGCTGAGGAGACCCAGGGTGGGGGAGGAGCGTGGCACCGCTGGTCGTCTGACCACTGAGGGTCGTGGCCCAGCAGCTACCGGCCACCTCTTTAAGGTGGGCAGAGCTGGTGCTGTGCCTCAAAGGACCAGTGATGCTGGTCCCAGCCATACCAGAGCAGAGTGGGGTTGAGACTCATCCCTCTGTGGTTTGCTCCTTCCTGGCCTCCCCATCTTCTTGGAGTCCTTCTTTGGCTGAACTGACAAGAAAGCCAGTGGGCAGGGGTGCCTGGGGAGAGTGGCCTGGAGAACTGGGCCCCAGCATCGCAGGGTGTCCTGGGCAGGGGGGGCAAAGCTGAGCGCCTGCAGGGACTAGCTGGAACCAGGGAAGCAGATTTGTCAACAGGCCGATTTCCAGGCTCCCCAAAATCACTCCTGCCATCTACAGAGATTGGGCCTCCAGGGTTGTGTTCTGATAAGCTTATCGTGCAGAAGTCTGATAAAGCTGAGCTCGTGCTGGTGGAGCGAGGAGCGGGGCCATTCCTATCCGTCTGTCACTCACGGAGAAGAGGCCGTCATTGGGGCCAAAAGGGGGCTCATGGCAGAGCTTAGATAGGACGGGAGGGAGACCCTGTGTCTCTCTGGGACGTAGTCTCTTCAGAGAGTGACTCCACTCCACGGGTGGTGGAGGCCGCAGGCGACCTTACCTCTCTTGCTCAGTCGGGGGCCTCCCCACGGGCTGAGTAAGCCATTGCCTCTGCCAGGGGACCCAGCTTCCTGTTAAATCTTGGGGCTCACGGGTCTGTGCTCTGAGGAGCCGTGGAGAAAGTTGAGGAGAGGTTCACACTGTGGTGCTCAGAGTGTGGCGTCCCACGGGGTCCCATAAGGCCATCACGGTGGTTGCTGTGGTTCCGCGGGGACAGTCCTCGGACAGCTCCAAGAAACAGGTGTCGGGACCGCAGCCCCTCCCCCATGGGAGCGTTCTCTTTATGGTCGGCCTCCAAACGGGGTCTCAGCTTTGTTCCTGAAAACCGGGACAGAGACCCCGGGGGTCTGAGGGGCCGGTTGGGAAGAACAGGACTTGAACTTGCCTTTCCCCTTCAGACGTGTCCTTGTCCAGAGGTCCCTCTCGGGCCTCTCTAGGCTCCACAGACCCTCCTGGGAGACGCCCGTGCGGGGCTGGGGATGGTGGGAACATTCTCGGTTCCAGGCCCCCATCTTCCAGCCCCAGCCCCGGCCCCGATCTGGCCAGTCCCCGCGGCTGCCGTCTTTAGAAGGCGAGCGGAGAGGCCGTGGGCGAGGGTCCCCGGACGACGGGGACAGGCCATCACACTGAACGGGTGTCTAAGGGGTGACCGCAGGTTCTCTGGGGACAGTTTTTATCGGCGGCGGGCAGGAGGCCTCGCGCACCTTGCGGCGGACGGAGCGAGCCGGCCAGGGGTGAGGAGGGCAGGGAGAGAGAGTTCGGCGGAGAGAGACCATCTGTTCGGTGGATTCAGCCCCAGGCTCAGCTGGAACAGGACGCGGCTCCGCTCTCTGACCTGCTCTGGGCCGCTGCGAGGCTCTCGCTCTTGGAGCAACGTCCGGACCAGGGCGGGCGGGCCTGACCCCCTGCAGCCCTCGCTGACACCACGGCCCCCAGAGACGATTCTGCACAGCGTCTCTCCAAACAGTTTTAGCACGTGCCTCTGCAGGGGGCCGTCCCCGTCAGCCAAGATGTGGTTAACTTGCAGTTTGGGTAACGGAACATGTTTTCTAAAAGTGCCGTGTCCCCCTCCTCGCTGGCCGGCTCCGGGAAGAGCTTTGCCGGCTTCGGCACCGACATTTTACAAATGAGAAAACGCAGGCTCAGGAGGGGAGGGGGTCCCACGGGTGTTCGTAGCAGAGCCGGAAGGAATCTGAGGTCCCCCCATGCCCAAGCTTGTTCCGTCTGGGACACCCACTTGGCACTCACTCTGAGGCAGAGCCCTGAGTCTGGGGAGACCCTGGCGGCTGGGTTTCCTCTGCGCGCCTCCTGGAGAGAGCGGTGTCGAGCGGCGCACAGGGACAACTGCATCGACATCAGCGAGAGTCAGGGCTCCGGACGCCAAACGTCGGGCAGACTGGGATGAGGATGAGACCCTGAGGTGTCACCCGAGGCGAGGCTTCTCAGGCAGACTGGCAGGAGCGTGGAGAAAGAGGTTGTGGGGACGGAGGTTCCCTAAGGGTGATGGTCTTGAATTGAAGCTCTCCCTGACTCAATCTCCGCTCTGGGAAAGGCAGCCAAGGAGGCTGGCCACTGTCCACAAGGGTTTGCTCTTCCCCTTCCTCCTCCACCGCCTTTCTCCAATCTCCTGGCCATGCTCTGGAGCAGCAGTCACAACTATTTCTCTTGGTGTGTATACCTGTAAAATGCAGGTGTATGGTCAGAGAACTGGCTGGCTGCAGGCCATTGCCTTTGGTATCTGGGTATCCGGAAAGGGTGTGTGTGTGTGTGTGTGTGTGTGTGTGTACACGGGCAGACGTGTGTGGGGGCGGACATGCATGTGCATGGGCAGACATGCGTGTGCATGGGCAGGTGTGTGTGTGTGTGTGTGAATGGTGGCATGCATGTGTGCCTGGGTATGTGTGTATGTGTGCACAGGCAGACATGTATGTGCATGGGCCAACACATATATGCATGGGCAGGTGTGTGTGTGAATAGTGGCAGGCATGTGTGCATGGGGGTGTGTGTACATGGGTGGACATGCGTGTGCATGGGCAGGCGTGTGTGTGTGCAAGTGTGCACGTGTGCGTGGGCAGGCGTGTGTGTGTGCAGGTGTG
>NW_019154097.1:41680740-41681143 GCF_002288905.1 Enhydra lutris kenyoni
TGTGCAGGTGTGCACGTGTGCGTGGGCAGGCGTGTGTGTGTGCAGGTGTGCACGTGTGCGTGGGCAGGCGTGTGTGTGTGTGCAGGTATGCACGTGTGCACGGGCAGGCGTGTGTGTGTGCAGGTGTGCACGTGTGCAACGGCAGGCGTGTGCGTGTGCAGGTGTGCACGTGTGCACGGGCAGGCGTGTGTGTGTGCAGGTGTGCACGTGTGCGTGGGCAGGCGCGTGTGTGTGCAGGTGTGCACGTGTGCAAGGGCAGGCGCGTGCGTGTGCAGGTGTGCACGTGTGCAAGGGCAGGCGTGTGCGTGTGCAGGTGTGCACGTGTGCGTGGGCAGGCGCGTGTGTGTGCAGGTGTGCACGTGTGCACGGGCAGGCGTGTGCGTGTACAGGTGTGCACGTGTGC
>NW_019154097.1:41681243-41691134 GCF_002288905.1 Enhydra lutris kenyoni
GTGTGCAGGTGTGCACGTGTGCGTGGGCAGGCGCGTGCGTGTGCAGGTGTGCACGTGTGCACGGGCAGGCGTGTGTGTGTGCAGGTGTGCACGTGTGCACGGGCAGGCGTGTGTGTGCAGGTGTGCACGTGTGCACGGGCAGGCGTGTGTGTGTGCACGTGTGCACGGGCAGGCGTGTGTGTGCAGGTGTGCACGTGTGCACGGGCAGGCGTGTGTGTGTGCAGGTGTGCACGTGTGCGTGGGCAGGCGCGTGTGTGTGTATAGTTTGCAGGACGGCTGTCACTGCGCATCGCTGTCAGGAGAGGAGCACAAAGCAGAGCCCTCGCTTCCCACTTTCCCGGACATGTCCATCCCACTCCAGATCTGGAGAGGGTTCTCCTGCTGCCACCTGCACCCGGTGAATCCAGCCTCCCTCCCTGGTCCGAAGACAGTGGGTGGGCAGTGCCGAGGTCCACAACCCTGCGGCTTCGATTCAGACACTGCGGCCCGAGCCCCCCAGATCGCGGGCTGTGCTGCCCCACCGTCGGCGCTGCGGTTCCTCGCCGCCCCAAAGGTCTGCAGGAGGCTGTTCCGGCCGCCGGAGCGGGGGCCAGAGCAGCAGCAGCGGCAGCAGGAAGAGCGACACCGGCACCCTCCGAATTGGGACTCTAGCCCTTTAAATCTGCTCAGTTACCAAAAAACGAAGAGGCTTCAGACCCTGTTAATTAAAGCTCGCCCTGGCCCATCCTCTGAGGAGCTGCCGTGCTCCGCTCCCTCCCGATGCCCTAGAGATTCTCCTCAGCTCCCAGCCATGGATCCAGGAGCGGCTCCCCCGAGACCAGCAGGAGGTACGGTCTGGGGCTTGTGGGCTGTGCATCAATCATCCCACGGACTGCCTGGCCCCCGTCTTCCCCTCCGTCCCTCTGCCTCCTCTCCAGTTTCCCAGCCTGGGTTCCATGCGGACAAATCAAGTTTCCTTGGGGGTTTGGAGGGAGGGGAGGGGTGGGGCGGGCTGGGGGTCGCTCCCTGCCTGTCAGTTTCGGTCCCGGCTTCACCGAGCTGCCAAAGTGGTCGGAAGAGCCGGGGAAGGTGTTTCTGCCAGCCTGGGCTCGTGCAGAGAGAGCCCTTTCCTCCGCGCTGGGTCCCTTCCCTCGGCGTGTCACGGAAAGGGCATAACCCTGAGTTGACTTGCTTCTCAGATCAGTGACTGGCCACTGGGTTGGCCTGCCGATGGCCGTGCGGCGGCTCCCCCGTGACATTGGAAAACTCATTCCGTCCAACTTTCTTTCTGTAAAATTGTCCCAGCAGGAACCCCACGCTGGCACCTGTCCCCCGGTCTCCCCTTCCCGACCCTCACGCTGCCAGACGCGAAACGCTGGCTGTGGGACTTCAGGAATGGGTCACCCCTTCCCTGTGCCTTTTGAGGAAACTCACTTCCAGCTGAGCCTAAGGTTCTGTGGCAAAGAGTTGTTTTTGTTCAGGAATCAGCTGGAGGCTGACAGAGAGGGGGAGGAGATTTATCCCCTTTTACACTGCATTTTGTAAATTGTACTCGGGCCCGAGGAACATCTATCTGCAAATCCTTCATTGATTTGTTCTCGCCCCCACATCTTCCTTCTGGGTGAGATGCTCGTCTTGAGTCATACCCGAAGGAGAGGTTTCCTCTCAGTCAGCTTGACACGACTTCACAGATGTCCCTGAGAGCCAGGCCCTGGCAGAGGGAGCCATTTTCACTGTCCTGAGCTAGAGTCCCTAGAGCATGAGTTCATGGGTGCTGGGGATGGGGAGGGGGCGGGGGGGCCACCCCCACCCAGGAAAGTAGCTTAGGAGAGAAAAAGCACTTTTATTGATTTTTTTTCCCCAGGGGCTTTAAGACATCCCAGATGATTAACACCACTTCTCCAGTCGAGAAGGATCTGAGCCAAAACACAGCTCGCGGGACTGGGATTTTCCCCCGAGTTTTTGCCCGCAGGGTCCTAAACTGTTCCTATGAACAGTAGCTCTGGTGGGTGTAGCAAAGCCCTTTCCAACCCTCCAGCAAAGGATGGGAACTTTCTCTGAGTGCCTGTTGGGGAAGTCGGGATACCTGCCTCCCAGACACTGTGGGTGCAGAGTGATTCCGGTTCTCAGAGTGATAAAGCCCTCAGCCCTGGCAGAAAAGCCCTGGTTGGGAGACACTATTCAAACCCTATGAACGAAGCCCTCAGCGGCGTTCCTGATCACTGTGCCCGGCAGTGGATCTGGGTCACAATCTGAGGTTTCTGAGGGAGGCCCAGGGAGAGGTGTTTCCTGCAAACAGAAGCCCACCCCGGAGGCAGGATGGTGGGGGCACCGTGCAGAGTGAGAAGGGGGCCCATGGGAGGTGGCGTGGCAGGTGTGGCGCCCACGTCCAGGCTGTGTTTTCGGCTGGGGCGTGGACGGCTCCACCGAGGCTCAGGCTGTCGCCTGGAGCTGGGATGTGAGTAGGACGGTGGCCGCTTCCCCAAGCTAACAGAGTGTCCAACCTGGGAGCTCCTCCCATGGCGAGGGGCCCTCTTCTTGCACTTCTCCCTCTGTCCCTTTGGGGCCCGAACACCGCAGCCCTTCTGCCTCCCTGGGCACCTTGCTGGTGTCAACCCTCTTCCTCGGCCACTTTCTAGAAGTCAAAGGAGCCCAGACTTCATAAAATGCCCCCTCCATGGCAGGGAGAGGCTTGGGATCCACGTCATCAACCGTGTCCTTGGACGGGCTGGGGCCTATTAACAATGAGTGACTAAGTAGACTGTTCTTTGTGTCCATTTTTCTTTTCAACTTAATGGTGTGTGTGCGTGTGTGTGTGCGTGTGTGTGTGCGTGCGTGTGTGTGTGCGCGCGTGTGTGTGTGCGTGTGTGTGTGTGTGTTTGGTGTTTTAATTTACTGGATGGCTGCTGGCTTTCAAAAGCTGTAAATGGTCCCCACAGGCTTTGCGTAGACATGGCAACTTTGCACAGTTCTGTGGTCCCTGCATATTCTTGGAACGGCTTTAGCGGGGGTTCCCATTACCAGGGAGGTGGAGGAGGGAGGTCACGGCCTGGAGGGGCGGCGAACCTTCACCGGCAGCCGGGCACCAGCGCACGCTGGCACGCGGCCCCGCTGGCCGTTAAGCTTCAGTGGGTCTCACTTTCAGCCTGGGGTACCGTCGCTTGTCGGGATTAAATGGAACAACTTCACCGAAGTCTGTGCGTGCAGCTGGCACGAACAAAATCTTTCATCTTGTCTTTTGATGAAGACATCTGCCTCTAATTAAGCAAAGCTTAACGTGAAGGATAAAACCACTTACATAGCTCCGGGGACCCCTTCACTGACTGCAGGGCCGCGCCTCCTCCGGGGGCAGGGACCCCCTCTTCAGTGTCATTATCCTCCCCCCAGTGGCACTGAAACTACATAAGGGTTCATTGAATGAATACGTGATGGTGCGCGGGCACTTCACCTTCACTGTAGGTGATTTTTAATGACGAGGTGAAATCACTTCTCGCTCAGTCTACTTAAGACGCGCGCTAAGCCAGACAGATCAAAGAGCCCGTGACTGCAATAAATTCGGACTAGACGGTATCCTTTGTGAGGAAATCTGAGTTGCAGTAAAAAAGATCTCGTGCCCTAGGACGTGCATCAGGTGCCTGGGGGCTCCAGAAGTGACCTTGAAGCCATTCTGATTGCTAAAGACATCAAGGTGACTTCTGCTGTCCCTCATGACGTGTGAGGCTCCGTCTTCTTCATGCTTTGAGGAAGAGACCCTGAAGAGGGGAAGGGCTCGAGGTGGAAAGAGGCGCTCACTCTGCCACTCCAGTGTGTGACGGGAGTCAGTCCCTCTAACCATAGGTTAACTGGCAAGCTGAGCTGTGGGGACACAGTAGTACTGAGGCGAGCCATTGATTAAATAAATATTTATCAAAGATGATGGTAATAATAATTATCCCACTACCGCCACCTCACAGAGCGTGTCCTTGGCTAGGGCTGGAGGCACCCACCTTAGATGGATGGGTGCCTCTGCTCTCAAGCACGAGGACAGACCAGCAGACAAAGGGTGTCAGGGAAGACCGGTACAGGCTAGAGCAGGTAAGAGTCCGGTGCCTTGTCAGGGCACAAGGGTGGGGTCTACTCTAACTTGATTGACCCCCAAATTGAGTCCCCAAACAGGGGGTTTTGGGAGAGCACTCTTGGGAGAGGAGGCCAATCGTGGAGGAACCACTGGCCGGGGTGGTGGGTGATTCCACTGGGCTGTGTTCTGGAAGGCCATGTGAGAGAGGAGGCCGCAGGGCCAGCTCCCAAAGGGCCTCGGGTGCCCACAAAGAAGGGGACTCTATTCTAAGGGACATAAAGAATCACAGGGGTTTTAAGTAAGAGAATCCCTTGGGAAAATTAAATTTTTTAAAAATTAAATTAAAATTAAATTCTTAAAAAATTTATTTTAAATTTTCATGAATTTTCATAGACCAAGCTGTCTTCTAGGCTCTGAGGCTACAGCAGTGAACAAACCAGACAGAAACTTTGCTCCTGACGAACTTCCATCCAGTGGGGAAGACAAAACATGAGGACAGAAGGGCGGGGTTGTTAAGTTGTAAATAGCATGTCGGGGGAGAGAGAAAGCAGAGAAGGGGGGTAGGGGCAGGGACTGTGATGGGCCCTGAGCATGTACAGTCCTACAAGGAGGGAGGGACAAGGCAGCATGGAAAGTAGACCCCTGGAGGGTCATAAGAACTTTGACTTTTACTCTGAGACAGAAGTTAGCACCGGGCTCTGAGCGGAGGGGAGACCCCTAAAAATGATCCTTCTAATTGCCGTGCTGTGAAAAGGTTGTAGGTGGGCTTGGGTAGAAGCAAGAAGACTATCGAAGAAAACACAAAATCCCGGGGAGAGGGGTGGTGTCTGGACCCGGGGGAACAGCAAAGGTGTGAAGAGTGCTGGGTTCTGGACTTTCTCTCTCTTCTTGAGGATGGAGGCAATGGGATTTGTGGATGGACTGGATGGATGTGTGAGAGAAAGATGAGTCAAGGATGACTCAAGCTTCGTTGGCCTCCCATGGGGATGACTGTGGGTGGAGGAGGTTTGGGAGAAGATCAAGGGTTCGGTGTTTCTCCTGTTAACTTCGAGGCGTCTGCTGAGCATCTAGCAGAGATGCTGAGTGGGCTGTCCTGGGTTCGCAGCAGAGATCCGGGCTGGATACGGTCCTGGGAGCCATTGGAGGACAGATGGTATTTAAAACTACCTCAGATGAAATCATCAGGAGACAGATTATGATGGAGAGGACTGAATTTTGAGGGATCACAACGATTTACAGGTTGCAGAGAGGAGGAAAAACCAATCAAGGATATGAAGAAGATAATGTCTCTTCTGTTCAAGACAATTCACCCCATCCTACATTCTTCCTCCTCTCCTCTCCTGGGAGCAGGATTCATAGATCACCCTCTTCATTGTCAATGTATCTTTTTCTCCCGGCTTCTTCCCACCACCCTGGAGATCTGCTCAGATCTCTCTCCTTTCAAAAAGAACCCTTCTTGACCCCTAAATCCTGTACTCACTTTTACCCGATTTTTCTCTCTTCTTTCTCTCTTTCAACATTAATCGAACAACTACTATATGTTGGGCATGAAGGATAGAGAGATTAAAAAAAGTAGACTTTTTCCTACTTGAAAGACTGTTTCTACCTCAACTACATAAAGCACTGTGGATGTGCACATACAGTAAAACCTAAGGTATATAGTTATAAGCTAAGACACAATTTTTGAACCAAGGAAAGTATAATTTAGAGCAGGAGAGCAAGACTGGAAGACAATAGGATGCACGCGTAAAGGTCAAAATGTTGTATAAGAGTGTAATGGAGCCACCACTGATCAGAACTTCCTGGTGAGAAAAGAGAACTTAGATTTCTGTAAGAAATTCACTGAAGTATAATATATGTCCAAGAAGCTCTCATATCTTAATGATACGGCTCCATGCTCTCTCATACCCTGAATACCGCACCTAACCAGCACCCAGATCAAGGAATACGACGTCATTCACACCCGAAACTGCCCCCCAACTCTTTGTCATCCCATCTAGCCAGTGTTCTGCTGGGACTGACAATTACGGATTTGCCTATTTCAAGCATTTTGAGACTTGCTTTCTGAGTCTCATTGTTTATGAGAGCATATGCTAGTTCCTCAAGGAAAATGAATGTTTTCTGGCCCTTACTTCTAAAAGACTATTTTTGACTGTAGTTTCATTTGAAGGACACTGAAAAAATTAGGTAGACTCCCCCTTGTCTATTTCCGTAACATATTTCGGAGAGCGCACGCAAGACGGCGTGTAGGTAGTGAATCATCAAACTACGAGCTCAGATGATAGAAGCGTAAAGGCTATTTAACATCGTCTGAAGCCTGACGAGGGACAGTCAGAAGGTAAAGCCTGGAGAGGGCAGAGGGTTCCGTGACAGAGAGATCGGGCCACCCAGGGGCTAGGGAACGGCCCCTGGAAATGAAAGTAGGAGGCGGCTAGCGCAGCGTCCTAGAACGAAGGCGGCCACAGGCTGACTGACAGAGGCCAAGGACGGAGTGTCTGGAGCCTCGAAGTGATGGTCTGAGGGGAGATGGCAGTTCCAAGATTGGCCCTCATGGCACAGAGAGAGACGGTGGCAGACGGCAGAGGCTGCCGTGTCCAAGGAAGGGTTTTGTTTATCTGCCAGGAGAACAGGAGAGACTTACTCACGTTCTTGGAGAAACAGGTAGTCAAGAGATAAAGGGGAGAGGAAAAAATCAAAGAAACAGAGACCTAGAGGCAGTTGGGTGGCTCAGTGGGTGACGTGTCGGCCTTTGGCTCAGGTCATGGTCCCCGGGTCCTGGGATGGAGTCCCGCATCGGGCTCCCTGCTCAGTGGGGAGCCTGCTTCTGCCTCTGCTTGTGCTCTCTCCGGCTCTCTCTCTCCCTGTCAAACAAATAAATTTTAAGAATTAAAAAGAAAACAGCAGGGACCTGGATAAATTCTCATTCTGTGCATGTGTGCTCGCACACACTCCGCTCCTTGGCTTCTCTCTGTGTTGACCTGTTTCTGGTCATGGACCCTCCCCTCCCCATTGTTCTTCTTTGTGTTGAAGCTAAGACGGCCCTTAACAGCCACGCACCGCCCCCCCCACGGTGCGGGGGTTGGGGGGGACGGCTGGGGAGGGTTCTAAGATGTGGGCCACTCCGTCTCTCTCTGAAGAGAAGGTCACTGTGGGGTCTCTGCTGAGCTTTATCTGAGCCATTTGTCAGGGCTTGGGAGCCCATAGTGAGTGTCCGGCCTGTGTCCTTATTTCTCATGTGGGGACCCTGAGGCCTGAGTCTTCCTGGCAAGATAGAGACGACAGCAGCGGCCGAACTTAAGCCCAAATCTCGCTTGATCAGAGCATCCCCAGCCTCCCTGAAACCTCTTGACCTTTCAAACCTGAGTGTGTCCCAAATTTGGGCGCATGTCAACATCACCGGAAAGGTTTGTTAGGACACCCGGGGGCCCACCCAGAGTTTCAGAGTCAGTAGGACAGAGGTGGGACCACGGATTTGCCTCTTTCTCAGCTTCTCAGATGCTACTGAGGCTGCTGATTGTTGAGAAAAATGCCGGGGGGTGCGGGTGGGGCGCAGAGTGGGCTGGGGAGGCAGAAGAAGGAGGCAGGAAAGCTAGACCCGGCACCTGGGAGGTTTTCCTTGGGGCTGATCTCAGTTCCCTCTCAGGTCAGGCCTGAAGGAGGTGGGGAGAAGGTGCCGTGTTCCACCTTCCAGCCACCGAAAGGTCTGGGGAATGCGGTGGGGCCGGCTGCGCTCGGAGACTGACCCAGCAACGCTGGCTGAGCTGGCGCGTCCCTCCCCGCACTCACAGCTCCCATTCCGCGTCCAGAACTCCTGAGAGCCCCTCGGGGATCCCCCAGGGAGGGAGGAGAGCTGAGCTGGGTGCGACCCAAGGTTTCTCTCCAGCATATTCCATTATCTTGGCGCTCAGAGCATATGTCAAGCGAATTCTGTGTTTCTGGCAGGTTATTACGCACTGAATTAGTGTGCTGAAATAAAAGTTATATTAAAGCTGTACCAGACTCTTGAATTGTTAAAATTTATTATAAAATGTGCATAGTTATTAACTGATTTTCGCCCGTGCGCGTTTGCCTGTGCCTGCAGCCAAAGAGATGAAAAGTGACTCTGTCAAAGGGAGGCCGGGAGTTGGCTCCCGGAATTCTCCAGAGTCCCAGTGGGGCTGCAAATTCACAGACTCACAGAGAGCTGGGGTTGGCCTCTCTCTGCGGCCTCGGCCTCTCTCGGCGCTGCCCGGCGCTCCCCGGGCTGCAAGTCACGGTCCCCCGGGAAGGAGGGCTGTCCGTCCACTCGGCCACTGAGGGAGACCCCGGGCAGGCCGAGGGAGGCGTGGCTACGCAGGCCTTGGTTTCGTGAGCGTTTACTCTCCCAATGCCCTGTTGCTCGAGGCCCCTAATCCCGGGACCGAATGTTCTGGCAACAAAAGCTGCCGCAGATGGGCTTCCACCACGTTCTGTCCTGCCGTCCCCGCAGTCCTGCTTCTCCCTCTGCCTTTCGAGAGCCCAGTGCAGGTGCCAAATAGTCCTTGGCTCAGCTCAGGCTGTTCCCTGCTTGGTCCAGGCCCAGGGAGCTGCCCACCGGGCTGCCGGAGCGTCCTGAACATCCTCTCGACAGTGCTCCCCGTGCTCACCTCTGTGGGCTGGAGGGTGGGGTCCCTCTGTTGCCGCGAGAGGCTCCCTGCGCTCCTCAGGGTGGAGGGGGCTCCTGACTCCCAGGGCACATTTCAAATCAGGTCCCAGGGTGCTGTCTGGATGCGGGATCCAAGCCCCTAAGACCTGGGCGTCTAACCTCGGGGTCCCTATTGCCACCCCAAGACCAGAGAGGCTGCAAATTATCCTGAAGCCGGGAACACCTCGGCCCAAGAGAAGGAGAGAATGAAAAACTCAGAATGTTTCCCAGATGCCAAAGCTGAGAGGGTTTTCTTTCCTCGGTGCCACTGTGTCCTGGGGTCACCCTCCGGGGGCTCATCTAGCTACTGGTGGACGTGCAATTCCCTCCAGAGCAGGCAGGCACTGCAGGCACTGTCCCGGGGTACTGCGGGGCGTGGGGGGGCTGGCCCCTTCTCTAGGGTGGGGAGGGCTCCCTGCCTGGCACCTGTGTGGCCCACGGTGAACCGAAAAGCCCAGGGCCGGCGTGGGAGAGCTCTTGGGTTTTACATTCCCTCCAGGAGAGATTTTCCTCCAAATTGCCTCTATTTCTTCCCCGTATAGATGGCATAGCTGCTCCCTAAGCCTCACGGTTCAGCATCACTCTGGGAACCGGAGAGTACGCTCAGGGGTTGAGCTCCTGCTTTCTCGTGGATGTACTGCTTTGGTTGTTAACCCGATTCTCCGACACCAAGGCTGCCAGCCAGGGGCAGAGTCGTGAGGAGGGCGATCTATATGTTAAAGACAACGGCGTGGTTCTGATGGCGTTGTCCCTTCTAATCGCAGAGCTGGAGGAAAATAAAACTGTAGCAGCAGAAACCAAAGACACTTAAGTTCCATGGAGACTGGCTGTCCCAAACCCCGAGTCCTCACTTTTCTTCCCTCTGCGCCGTCAAAGCTTTAGGAGAGTCTGGGCAGGGGCGGGTGGTCGTAGATAAAAAGTCATAAATGTTTGGGTTCAAATATTTGGGTTTGGGTGAATGACGGGTTTACTCCCCCCCTCCCCTTGGCATGGTTGTGCCGCCGTGCACCCAGGAGAGAGCGAGATTACGAGGTGCCGCTGTGCACCCAGGAGAGAGCAAGATTATGAGGTGCCACTGTGCACCCAGGAGAGAGCGAGATTACGAGGAGCCGTCGTGCACCCAGGAGAGAGCGAGATTACGAGGAGCCGCCGTGCACCCAGGAGAGAGCGAGATTACGAGGAGCCGCCGTGC
>NW_019154097.1:41691234-41692583 GCF_002288905.1 Enhydra lutris kenyoni
CCCAGGAGAGAGCGAGATTACGAGGAGCCGCCGTGCGCCCAGGAGAGAGCGAGATTACGAGGAGCCGTCGTGCACCCAGGAGATGGAGAGATTACGAGAATCCGTAATAAAGCGACGTCTAGCTAGTTTATCAGCATCATGTCTTTGGCCAGGCAGTGATTTTCTAGTCTGAAGAGACAGTGAAATTGGCCGTATGAGAGCTGGTGCCTGCTGAAGTAGATCATAAAGTGGCGGATTGAAGAGAGCCGTGGTGCACTGCAGAAATCCCACAGTCAGAATCTGTTTATGCTCCGCCTGCCAGTTCCAGAAAGGGTGCAAGGCCGCTTGCAAAGATGCATATGCAGTTGCCAGACGTAATCAAATAACAGTACGTGGGCAGAGAAAATAAGACAAAGGAGAAGACAAGGCTGAGGAAGCAAGGATGGAGCCAGGAGTGGGGTCGGGACACAACTTCACGACATCGGACCCAGCACGTTTGTTGGAGGTGGAGCCCTGGGGCGGCCTGGAGCCTCCCCTGGGCCCACCCAGAGAGGGAAGCAGTCTCTGGCTGCAGACCCAACGTCTGTGCAACAGAAGCAAACCGGCTGCTCAGCAGAGGCCCAGCCACTCGTGTCACCAGAGGCAGAAAAAGATAGTTCCGCGGGTCCCCCCAAACGGCCAGCGTGTAAAGCAACAAGTCCTAAACTGCTTTTACAGCCTGTGCGGCAAGGGACTTACTAGGACGGCCCCTTGTGATGTTCCTCTAGGAAGCGGGGGATGGTTGGAGACCTAGAGGTGCCCCAAACACTCTCCGAAGGTCCGACTCTATCAGAGCTTCGACTGTCTGTGACAGACTTTCCTTCAAGCCATTCTCCAAGATGAGTGATTCCCTGTTGGAATGCCAGAGGCTGCTGCAGTGTTTCAGGGGTGTGTAGTGTGTGTATCTGTGTCTGTGTGTGTGCATGTGTGCGTGTGTGTCTGTGTGTGTGTGTCTGTGTGTGTCTCTGTGTGTGTCTGAGTGTTGTGTGTCTGTGTGTCTGTGTGCGTGCATATATGTGTGTGTTGTGTGTCTGTGTGTGTGTCTATGTGTTGTGTGTGTGTCTCTGTGTGTCTGAGTGTTGTGTGTCTGTGTGTGTCTGTGTGTGTGTGTGTCTGTGTGTGTGTGTCTGTGTGTGTCTGTGTGTTGTGTGTGTGTGTCTGTGTGTGTGTCTCTGTGTGTGTCTATGTGTTGTGTGTCTGTGTGTGTCTGAGTGTTGTGTGTCTGTGTGTGTCTGTGTGCGTGCCCTCACCGCTTACCACCTCCCTCTCACACACACACAGACACACAACACACACATACATGCACACACACAGAGACACACACAGACACA